>NC_133769.1:358619123-358663997 GCF_003597395.2 Chelonoidis abingdonii
GGATGTTTGTGTAGAGAGCCTCTACATCCATGGTGGCTAGGATGGTGTTTTCTGGGAGGTGACCAATGCATTGTAGTTTCCTCAGGAAATCAGGAACTCCAAATTCGCAAGCACTCTATTCAGCTCCTCTACTGCAAAATAAAATGCAAATAAGTGTTTTGTTCCCATATGCTCTACTTTTGGTCTTTTCAAAGCCATGTGTTTTTAGTTCTCCTGTCTGAAGAAATCTCATATTTGGGAAACTCTTCTTTGAACAGTCACATTACTCTTCTGTTTGGAGTTGAGTATTAAAAATGATCCTTTCAGTGTTTTTACAATAAGGATTTAGTATTTGTATAACGCATACACAAAGGTAAAATTGAAAGAGCACTTCTGATGAGCAGTCCATATGGTGTGATAAACCCTGATGGACCTACTGACCTGAAGGAGTATCGAGATGAAAAGAGCATAACTCCCTCTCAGTGTTAGCACTTAGTGGAGTTTATGGAGCCACTAGTCACCCATGTGATGCATTAGATTCACAGGGTATTAAGGCTAAGACTGTTACCTGGCTTATATTTATGGAGATGGTAGATATTAGAGTCATATAGTACTGAGTTTGAGTGTGGTTGGCCACATTTTTGTCAATATAAAGATGTGCCTGGACTTCTATTTGGCACTTAATATACCTTCCTACTGCCCAAAATGTATACACCTTTCTGGCATAATTCATGAAACACAGAGAATTGTGACTTTAAAATAGGAAAATCAGACATAATGGGAAGTTGGCACTTGACGTCATCTACTAGCAACAACTATGCAATTTCATAAATCTTAGATTCATATTGTGAATGCTGAGTTGTGGGTCTAGTAAATTTAATGACTGCATATTTCCAGCTCATGAATTCATAACTAATTGTTTGCAACTTGCAAATCTTATTTAAGAACTGTGACCTTAATGTGTAAAGACTTCATGTACTCTAACAATGACAAATACTTTAGCTGATTGCCACAGGGTCTAACCTGCTGTACTTAGCTTTAAAAAATGTGTAGCAGAGAAGGGAGTTTTATTGCTCAAGTTTCAATGCAGTTAAATTATTTGTTTGGACATTGTGTATAGTAAAAAGTTAAATGTTGATAGTTTAAAGCTAGATATGTCTATTGAATGTAGATTTATGTATATTGCCAAGGTTAATTCCTACTGCGGCTACTCAGGTAGTGCCACCCAGATCACATTAATGCATATGCAGAGACAGCTGCAGCGGCACAGGAGCCAGCAAACAGAGCTGTAAACAGGGGAGTTTGAGTGGAACTTCTGTTGGAGGAAAAGGTATTTGTAGCTATTTGTATTTGTAATTGTATTTGTATGTGTGGAGGCTGGTAGGGGCAGCGTGCTGGGAGAAAAGCTGAGTCCTGATTAGGGGGCAGGGCTTCTCTGACTAGGGGTCCTATAAAGGTAGCCAGACAGTCAGGCAGTGGCATAGACAGCTGCAGCGGCACAGGAGCCAGCAAACAGAGCTGTAAACAGGGGAGTTTGAGTGGTATTTTACAGGGGGAGTTTGAGGGAAGACTAAGGGTACGTCTACACTACAGGATTATTCCGATTTTACATAAACCGGTTTTGTAAAACAGATTGTATAAAGTCGAGGGCACGCGGCCACACAAAGCACAATAATTCGGTGGTGTGCATCCATGTACCGAGGCTAGCGTTGATTTCTGGAGCGTTGCACTGTGGGTAGCTATCCCTTAGCTATCCCATAGTTCCCGCAGTCTCCCTCGCCGATTGGAATTCTGGGTTGAGATCCCAATGCATGATGGTGCAAAAACAGTGTTGTGGATGATTCTGGGTAAATGTCGTCACTCATTCCTTCCTCCGTGAAAGCAATGGCAGACAATCATTTCACACCCTTTTCCCCTGGATTGCTCTGGCAGACGCCATAGCATGGCAACCATGGAGCCCATTTTGCGTTTTGTCACTGTCACCGTATGTGTGCCGGATGCCGCTGACAGAGGCGGTACTGCAGCACTACACAGCAGCATTCATTTGCCTTTGCAAGGTAGCAGAGACGGTTACCAGTCATTCTGTACTGTCTGCTGTGCCATTGTAAATTGGCGATGAGATGACTGTTATCAGTCGTTCTATACCATCTGCTGCTGTCATGGGTGCTCCTGGGTGACCTTTGCTGAGGTTGGCCGAGGCCGCAAAGACAAAAATGGGAATGATCCCCCGGGTCATTCCCTCCTTTATGTTGTACCTAAAAATAGAATCAGTCCTGCCTAGAATATGGGGCAAGTGTGAGAACCAGTGTACCACAGAGCACAGCCGCTCCATGTCAGATCCCGCAGAAATGATGAGCTGCGTGCCATTCTAGGGGGTGCCCTTACAACAACCCCACCCGTTGCTTCCCTCCTCCCCCAACCCTCCTGGGTTACTGTTGCAGGGTCCCCCCATTTGTGTGATGAAGTAATAAAGAATGCAGGAATAAGAAACACTGACTTTTTAGTGAGATAAAATGAGGGGGAGNTCCCTGTCTCCTGACTGCCCCGACCCCTATCCACACCCCCACCCCATGACAAGCCTCCCGAGACTGCCATGCCTATCCAACCCCCCTGCTCCTTGTCTCCTGACTGCCCCCCTAGAATCTCTGCCCCATCCAACCACTCCCTGTCCCCAGGGACCTCCTGCCCGAGGGACCTCCTGCCCCTTATCCACACAAACACCCTGCTCTCTGCCCCCTTACCAGGCCACTCAGAGCAGCAGGACCGGCTTGTTGGAGAACGCGGGAGGTGGGCAGGAGCAAGCTGCGCTGCCCACGTGGTGTTGTAACTGCAGGGGAAGGGGGACAGGAGGGGAGGGGCCAAGGGCTAGCCTTCCTGGCCGGGAGCTCAAGGGCTGGGCAGCCTCGTGCCCCTCTTGGAATTTCTTCACGCGCCCCAGGGAGGTGCGCCCCCTAGTTTGGGAACCAATGATCTAATAGGTCTTTTCCCTCCTTAACACCTATGATTCTATGCAGAAGTCAAACCCGTGTGCCTGATTCTATGAGCCCTCTGTCTGGATGTTTTCCCCAGAATCATGACATGTTAATGAGTGCTTAGGCCAGTTCCGCCTCTGATTTAACCAAGGATTTGATTCAGCCCAAGCAGCATTCTTGAGGAGTTGCTTCCAGATTAATGCCAGAGTTCACGTTGGAACCTGAAAGAAAATATAAAACCATCACTGATATAGTGTGCAGATGATACAAAAATTTAGGGGGTGGCAAATAATGCAGAGGACAGGTCAGCGATACAGAATAATCTTGACCACTCAGTAAGCTGGGCTCAAGCAAACAATATGCATTTAAATATGGCTACATGTAAAATCATATGTCTAGGAACAAAGAGTGCAGGCCATACTTACCAGAAGGGGGACAGTATCCTCAGAAGCAGTGATTCTGAAAAAGATTTTGGGGTAGCTGTGGATAACCAGCTGAACATGAGCTCGCCATTTGACACTGTGGCCAAAAGGGCTAATGGGATCCTGGGATGCAGAAACAGGAATTTCAAGTAGTAGGGAGGTCATTGCACCTCTCTATTTGGCACTGGTGCAACCACTGCTGGAATATTGTGTCAAGTTCTGGTGTCCACAATTCAGGAAGGATGGAGAGGGTTTTCAGAAGAGTCATGAGAATTATTAAGGGGTTAGAAAACTTGCCTTCTAGTGACAGCAGGGACAGATTTCCAATTAAGCCCAGTAGGCCCATGCCTAGGGACACCGGCATTCTAGGGGTGCCAAAAAGTTAAAAGTGAGTTAAAAGTTTTATTTTTTATGGAAAATACGAAGGTCAGCTGTAGGCAGGAGTGGGGCACTGAAGATGCCATGCCTAGGGGCGCTTAAGGCATATATCTAGCCTTGAGTGACAAATTCAATCTCTAGCTTACAGAAGAACAGAAGAATGGCTATAATGGGTCAGACCAATGGTCCATACAGCCCAGTATCCTGTCTTCCCAACAGAGCCAATGCCAGGTGCTTCAGAGGGAATGAACAGAACAAGGCAATTATCAAGTGATCCACCTCCTGTCGTCCAGTCCCAGCATCTGTCAGTCAGAGGCTTAGTGGTAAGAGAGTGGCCCATTACAGACAGTTGACAAGAAGGTGTGAGGAACAGTAGGGAGAAATTAGTATTGGGGAAATTAAGTTTAGGTTAGTTAGGTTGTTTTCCCAATACTAATTGTTCTCTTATCACTTCAAAAGTTATTTTTCCTCCCTTGGTATCCCGCTGTTAATTGATTTATCTCGTTAGACTGACCTAACACTTGGTAAAGCACCCCCCATCCTTTCATGTATTTATACCTGCTCCTGTATTTTTCACGTCATGCATATGGTGAAGTGGTTTCTAGCTCACAAAAGCTTATGCCCAAATAAATTTGTTAGCCTCTAAGGTGCCAGGTGCTACAAGGACTCCTCGGGGTTTTTTTTCTAACTCTGATATATCTTTTTGGAAATGGGGCAACCAGAACGACACACATGTATTCAAGGTGTGGGTGTATTATGGATTTATATAGTGGTATTATAATATTTTCTGACTTCTCTATCCCTTCCCTAATGGTTCTTAACATTATCTTAGCCTTTTTGACTGCTGCTGCACACTGAGTGGATGTTTTCAGAGAACTATCCACGATGACTCCAAGATCTTTCTTGAGAAGCAACAGCTAATTTAGACCTCATCATTTTATATGTATAATTGGGATTATGTTTTCCAATGTGCATTACTTTGCATTTATCAAAATTGAATTTTATCTGCCATTTTGTTGCCCGGTCACCCAGTTTTGCCAGCTCCCTTTGTAAATCTTCACAGTCAGTTTCAGCTGAACTATTTTAAGTAATTTTGTATCATCTGCAAACTGTGCCACCTCATTGTTTATCCCTTTTACCAGATCATTTATCAATATGTTGAACAGCACTGGTCCCAGCACAGATCCTTGAGGGACCCTGCTATTTATCTCTCTCCATTGTGAAAACTGACCATTTATTCCTATCCTTTGTTTCCTGTCTTTTAACCAGTTACTGATCCATAAGAGAACCTTCTCTCTCATCCCATGACTACTTACTTTGCTTAAGAGACTCTGGTGAGGGAACTTGTCAAAGGCTTTCTGGAAGTCCAAGTACGCTATATCCACTGGACCCCCTTGTCCACATGTTTGTTGACCCCCTCATGAATTCTCATAGATTAGTGAGGCATGATTTCCCTTTACAAAAGCTTAACAAAGAGAAAGCTATGGGGTGACTTGATGATAGTCTATAAATACCTCCATGGGGCACAACTATTTAATAATGAGCTCTTCAAAGTTATACCACAGTCCAATGGCCGGAAGTTGAAGCTAGACAAATTCACTGGAAATAAGGTGTACATGTATAACAGTGAGAGTAACTAATCATTGGAGCAACTTGCCAAGGGTCATGATGGATTCTCCATCATGGACTATTTTTAAATCAAGACTGGATGTTCTTCTAAAAGATCTGCTCTAGGAATTGTTTTCAGGAAGTTCCACGGCTTGTATTATACAAGAGGTCAGACGAGGTGATCACAACAGTCCCTTCTGGCCTTAGAATCTATGAGTCTATAATTATTATTTGTATTATGCAGAGTCCCAAATTGAGATCAGGGCCCCATTGTGCTAGGTGCTGTACACCGTGAGAGGCAGTCTCTGCCTCACAGTGCTTAAACTCTAAACAGCTAAGACAGACAAAAGATGGGAAGGGCACCAGAGAAGCAAAGTGACATGACTAAGGTCATGCAGCAGATCAGTGGCAGAGGCAGGGTAGAATTCAAATTTTCCAATTCCCATTCTAGTATCCTATCTAATAGACCACACTCACTCTACCATTCAGATTGAGCTGCTGTCTTCCTTGTGCTGTGCCTGGCTGAGTTTATGAGGCAGGCATTACATATCCATACCCTCACAAGGGCCTTAAGATGATATCCAAATTTACTTAGCATTTTGCTGTGTTCTTATACAGCTCCCTTAGGCCAGATAACTCAGATACCGAGAGGCTTGCCTCAAATTACTAATGGCCCCATCATCAGCTAAGGTAAATGGATGTCATCTCAGTGGAGCTATGCTCATTTACACCATCTCAGGATCTGGCCCTGAAGCTTGGTAAACTGAACACCAACAACAAACCTCTTACTAAGTTGTACTTGGTCAGGTCTGTTTTCACAAAGTGGTGCTGCAGTGACCTCACTGACAGTAAGAGAAAAGGCTTTGTCTTCAGTGAAACTCACCACTGTCTATTTCTTTTGGTTTCCAAAGAATAATCCTGCCAGGACTGTGGAATCAGTGCCAGATTGTGAAGAGATTGAGTGAAGTCTGATAACGCATGGATACTAATGCAGTGAATAATAGAAAAGTTTCCAGACTATACAGGTTATACATCCAATACACAGACGCTTTGCACAATATGACAAACCTCAGGCTGGTTTAGCCTGAATTTCTGTGTCAGTTTCAGAAAAGTTTAGATAACACAACAGACTGAGACTAGACTTGGTTGCTGAAACAACACAGACCTTCAGGCCTGTCACTGGTACACTGATTAATGTTCAAATGCAAAGCTACGAATGCAGCCAGTATCTTACCCTCCATAACCCAATGAAATCTCTCTCAAAACTGCCCTTCACTTCCATAATAAAGGCTCCTGTTCTTTACGGCCTGCGGCACACCCATGTGTAGTCATGCCCTGTGTAATTGTGTTATATGGGAAATTTTCCTATGGTGCTGCTGCCCAAGGCTCCAAGCAGCTGTGGCAATGAAGGACAATCCCATTGTGATGTTACGAGCACACACGGTGCTGTGACCAAATTGCGTTGTGATGGTGTTTGGCAACATTGTAGAGGATGTTCTATTGGCCAGGGGACGGGTTTGTGGGTTCGTATCTCAGCTCTGCCCCTGACTCCTAGTGTGTTCATGTCCAAATCCATACTGCAGTCCTCCCAACTCCGCTATAATTGGCTCCCAACGGTGAAAGCACCTCTCCAGACTGGCTGACACCTGGTATTCCAGGAGGTCCTTGAGGCTCCAAGCAAGCCCAGAGCCTCAATGCACATGGCACTGTACAAACACATAGTAAGAGAGAGTCCCTGTCCTGAAGAGCTTATAGTCTGAATAGACAAGCCTGAGAAAGGGTAGGAGACAAGAAGGATCATTCTCCCCATTTTACAGATGGGGAACTGAGACACAGAAAAATCCAAGTGACTCGCTCAAGGTCACTCAGGGAGTCTGTGGCAGCTCTGGGAATCGACTCCAGTCACTGCCTTAGCTATATCTCCTCCGGTGAGACTTTACTTTATAGTGTTCCGCACCAAGGGTGGAGGGGAGCTCACCTGTCTCTTCTCCCCTTTAACTACATCCACATCCTCCAAGCAGCGACCTTTCCTCTGGAGAAGTGGCCTTACCCTGTTCCTTTTGGAGTGTGGCAGTGTCAGAGTCCCTAGAAGGCAGTGGGAGCAGCTCTGAAGGACTGACTGCCCTGCCTTTGCCCCTGGAGCTGTGTTTCCCCACCTCTCACCTTCCCAGACGGAGCTGGAAATCTGGGAAGCCATTTCCACATTCCCTGTGCTGTACCACTGACCTACTGCCTCCTTGTGAGACTGAGGACCCGTCTCGAACTCCTCAACTCCTCCCCCCACCCCAAGATAGGCCACTCAGCATCCTGTTAGATGTGTTAAGGCTCTTCCAGAACATCACTGGAGTGTGAATTCCTCTGGCAGGGGAAACGCAATCAGTTCTGCTCTCTGCCAAGCTGCTAGGCCAACGGCTGTGGGCTGAATGTTTTTAATGGGGTGTTAGTCACTTTATGTGAAAGGGTTTGTCACAGACACAGGATGAAAACGAGGAGGGGGTATTGGTGGCAGCAGCTGCAAAGGAGACTCATGCAGACACAAAACCATTTACATGCTGCACATTAACTATGGAGCTGGGGGGCAGCAGTCATGGTGAAAGCAGGCGGGATTTGGAGCCCCATTTCTTTCTCTTCACTGTAGTCTGCTCATATAGACCTGGGACTGTAGGACCTGATTCTCCTCCCACCTATGCTAGGTTTTCCCCTGGTTATCAGTCTATTAATGTCAGTGGAGTTGGTCCTGATTTTACACTGGTATAAGATCAGACTCCAGCCCAGGGCATCTTGAGGTTGGAAATGACTGTACTAGGCCATACTAGGTCCATCTCCTTGCCAGTTCCCTATAGGCTGTGTTATTCCTCCTTTTATAGGATTCATTATACGCTGACAATGTGCTCAGCTCCCTGTGAGACACGAACTTCAAGAGGGTCCTCAGATACATACACACAAGGTATGCTGCATTATGAAATCCATCGCCCGACAAAAGGGTGCAGGGGCCAAGGCGCCAGAACTGATTTAAAAGGTGCTGACATCCGATTCCCAAGACGTACATGGGCAGTGGTTCCATTATGCAGCTGCTAATCAAGTCCAGCAGAGTGGTTGGGACACCAACACCCTTTATGGCCTTTCATAGACGATTCGGTCAACCGAATCTAACCCAGCCTTACGCGTGACATATGCCACAGGCAGCGGCTTCCTGAACTCATACTGTATCTCCGACAACAAGCGGAGGGCCAAAATGGCGTCTAATGTGGACTTGTTCCTCGTAAAGCCTGACTGTTGGGGGCGATGCTTCCAATGTAGCAGGCGCTCCAAACTCGTCAGCAGAACATGCGCAAACCCCTTCCCTGGCATGGACAACAAGGAGATTGGCCTGTAGCTCTTACGTTCGCCACACCACGTCTTCCCCTTCTAAATGACATCACAATACCATCTTTCTAGGTGGTTGGCAAGGTTCCAGTTCTCCACACCAGCCGAAAGATGGCCAGAAGTGACTGCTACTGCTTGCGCTAAAAAAAAAAGGGGTGGGTGGGAACCAACTACAAAACTCCCACTGATTTTGATAGGGCCAGGATTATCCTTAAATCCCTTAGTTGCCTGCTGCAGCAGAATCATACACCTCTTATGTGCACCAACCACCGGGGGGACAAAGGCCCATGCCCTAATCCAGGGGTGGTCAACCTGAGCCTGAGAAAGAGCCAGAATGTACCAATGTACATTGCCAAAGAGCCACAGTAATACGTCAGCAGCCCACCATCTGCTCCCTCCTCCCCACACTGAGCGCCTCCCACCCACCAGCAGCCCCAACAATCAGCGCCTCCCCTTCTCTCCCCGCACCTCCCGATCAGCTGTTTTGTGGCATGCAGGAGGCTCTGGGGAGGAGGGGGAGGAGCGAGGGCATGGCAGGCTCAGGGGAGGGGGCGGGAAGGGGTGGAGTGGGGGCAGGGCCTGTGGCAGAGCCAGGGTTGAGCAGTGAGCAGCCCCCGGCACATTGGAAAGTTGGTGCCTGTAGTTCCAGCCCTGGAGTCAATGCCTGTACAAGGAGCCACATATTAACGTCTGAAGAGCCGCATGTGGTTCCAGAGCCACAGATTGGCCACCCCTGCTCTAGTCCTAAAGTGGGTTATACTCCCAGTGGTATGGGCAGGCAGGACATTCAAGCCCTGAATGCAGTGAAGGCCATGCTGGCAATTCTGGTGACCGTGTGTATGGGTGGAAACAGTGCCTGGATCAGGCGGACCCGTTCATCTAACCATGTTCTGCCCCCTAAGCAGAGCACATGCTCTCCTCTCTGCTCAGATTTGTTTCCCTGTAATGGCCATAGCCGTGGCCTTCTTATCAGCCATTGCTGTGACTGAATAATTATCAGTGAATTCCTTGCCTCACCAGTAAAAGGCAGTTTGAATGCCCTGCTTAGATGCTATCAGCATCTCTTTGCTGCAGTTTCCCCCTTCATGTCAACTAGGATATGGGCAGGGAAGGCAATGTACTACATTGCATGTGCCAGGGCAAGCTATTACCTACCTCCTGTTCAGAATGGGAAGTGTACACTTGCATTAACCCCTCCATCACTAAGGATAAGTGTGCTTCAGCTGGCTCCTCCTGCCTCCCTTGCCCATACCCTCACCACAAACACCCTGATTCTCTCCTAAACTGCCTATCCAAGAGACGCACCCTCTCCTGCAAACATTCTTTCCTGGGCCACTGTCTCCTTCTTCTTAGCCTCCAAGTATCTACTTCTTGCACCCACTCTTGACGGACATCTTCCTACCGAATCAAGCTCCACCTCCCTGTTGCACAGTTCACATTCTGATTTTCTGGTTGATAACAGGTCACATGGGGAGCATACCAAGGAGGTCCCTGGCAGAGAGGAGGCCAGATTCTTGACACAGTCTACTTACTCCCCTTCCTCGTTCACTCAGTCAAGCATGCCTCATAAAAATCTTTTCCTGTCTGTGGATAAAGCACCCCCCAGCCTTGTGCACTCAGCCCATAAAACTAACGGAGCTTCTACTTGCTGAGGTTCTGGCCTCAAACCCATAAAACAGTCAGTTTCCAAGTATCATCCATCTGGAAACTGGACAGTTCTCTGAGGGATAACATGTCCTTGCTCTATTAAGAGGTTCAGTAGAATCCTCTTATAATAGGCACAGATGGGTCTTCATGTAACAATTAAGTAATCGTCCTGATGATCAGAGGCTGAGACGAATACATTGTGCTGGGAGGTCTTTGTTATTTTTTTCTTTTTTCATGAATTGCCTTAAAAAGAAGTAAGGTATGAGGAATCAAAATATTTTAAAATGATCTAAAGGCCATTAAACAGCCATAATTTAGTAGAGAAGATGCCTGATATGAACAAAGGACCACACAGTGGACTTTTATACCACACAAACATCATTTTATAGCTGTTAAGCTACTGGCCCTACTTCATCATTTAAAAAAAAAAAGCTCAAAACAGCTATTGAACAAATTTAACCCTTGGATCAAGCTACATGGGAGTGAAATGAGTGGCTCTGGTATAGCTAGGGAAATAGAAGTACGCAAAGATTTCACACACACTGGAAATAGAGGGGACCAGAAATAAGCAAAAACTGGAAACTGAAAACCAAACTGGGAACAGGGAATGTTTTTAGTAAGAGACAGCGTGGGCCAGTGGCTAGAGCACAAAACTGGGATTTTAAAGGGCTGCATTCTTTTCCTGGCTCTTCCAGTGACCTGCTGTGTTCCCATCTTTTATGCTCTATAGGTGTTTATACTGCACTCATTGCTGTGGTATCTGAGCTCATTCCAGTCGTGCGTTGAGCAATGTGATAATGCCTCTGTCACCTGTCGTTTGTTCTCTCATCCTCTCTCCTGGATGTTGTTTTGGTAGGGACTTGTGTTTAAATGTACATGTTGCTATGTATCCATATGAGAGAAAGCAAGGTCAAAGAGGCACACCTTGGACTTGGAGCAAAAAGTAGCGCAGGTGGGGAAGGTCCTTAGCTTGTGGGGGAATTTGGTCCACAGTTACAGACGGTCCCCTGAAGAAGCTCTACCTCCTGCACAGATGAGCTTTATTCTTATTGTAGAGTATCACAACCCAGAGGTCTTGAACACAGCCATGGGCACAGCCCCATTCCAATCCTCCGCCCTCCTAGCAAAACTTAGCTGAGACCCAGGAAGCCCAGCCCCAGTGTGAGGCTCCACCCCTGAGGTCTGATTGGCAGAGGCCCAGAGTGGCTCATTGGCCTATTGGCCCTACTGAAGCCAGCAGCAGGAAAAGTGAACAACTGGGCTTCACTCTGTTGTGGAGTGTTTGCATGCGTCTTGTGCTTCCTGCTATCTGCTCCCTGCTCCCGCTTCCCTGGTTTGAATTCCTGGCATTCTGACCCAGATTGACTTCTGATTCCCCAGTTTGTCTCCAGCCTCAGACCCCCTGACCCATTCTCTCTCTAGTTCCTATCTCCGGTTTCTCTCTCTAGTTCCTATCTCCGGTTCTCTCTCTAGTTCCCATTCTCTCTCTAGTTCCTATCTCCGGTTTCTCTCCTGCTTCTGATCTCCTACTATCCCAACCCAGCTGACTCTTGACTCCTGTCCTGTCACTGAGGACTCTGGCTCTAAATACTAGGTCTAGCCACCCATGACCTGGCTGTGACAGACTTCCATTGTACCAGAGAGGGCAAGTTGTCAACCTGGTCTTTATCTTAGAGCTTTGAGCAAGTTACTTCATCCCACTCTTTCCCTTCCCATCTCTCCCAGACACTATGAAGTTGGGGTGCTCTAAGAAAACCTAAGGTAACTAAATCTGAATGGTAATAACCTCCAGCCCCATGAAACAACCAGATAAATTCACTGCTCAGCACACTGGGCCAAATCCATAAAGGCAGCATATGATACTGCTCTTTATCACTTCAGAGAGGCTTCGTTCAAGCAGGCTACATTACAACAGTGAAATACTCAAAGCAAAGGCCCTCTCCTAGAAAACACAGTCTGAATGATCACATGGTGGAAATAGATACTGAAGCCACAAGGCACAATGGAAACTCAAGAGATAACTTTGTAAAGAATGTAATGGGAGAGAAATTGAAACAGATGTTCATTGACTGTGTTGTACAAAATTCAAAGAAGTATGAGAAAGATCCCTCCTCCGCCTATCAGAAAGACAGGCAGGCGGAAAAACTGCATCACCTCTGCCTGCTATGGACACTTCACTCACGATGGACGCAATGGGCAAAATTCAGAGTCCAAGGGCTTGATCCAGCTCCATTGAAGTTAATGGAAAAATTCACCCCCAAGTTCAAAGGGAATTAAATCAGGCCTGAAATAAACATAAAGGAACCTCACTTGCATCCCCTCTGCATTTGGCCTATTATCCATCTAGCCTGATCCCATTAAGCCAATGGAATGGCTCCCATTGACATTCACTGGGGTTTAGATCAGACTCTAAAGTATCAAAGCCTTTGCTTTTATGATACTTTAATGCAGGCATCGTTTCCCCTTCCAGGGACAATTGACACAAGGTATTAGGTCCCGCTAGACCTGTAAAATCTGATAAATTGCTCTTTAGCTGGTGGGGACACAATGTAACTTAAAGGAATTTGACTAGGAGGGTAGTACTAGGAGTGTAGTAGCCATGGTGATGAGTATTATGAATGCCGAGCTAGATTAGGTTACACAGAAACTGCAAACTGCTCCTTCTGTAAAAATATCAACAGACATGAAGAGGAGCTCTATGTAAGCACAAAAGCTTGTCCCTTTCACCAACAGTGGTTGGTCTGATAAAAGATAGTACCTCACCCACCTTGTCTCTCTAATATCCTGGGACTGATGCGGCTACAACAGCACTACAGTAAACTGATTTGTAAGGAAATCAATGAAATTCACATGCAGGAGCATGTTCTTTTTGTATGAGTAGATACCAGGTTTTACCAACAATCTGAAGTTGTGTTCAAATTGACTACAGGGGGCTTTGAATGCGTTTGTCCGTTGATAAGATACAGAACAATAGCGCAGAAGATGTAATGGGTAGTATGTCAGTGATGATGAGAAAGTCTCTTTCTAGTGCTGCCGTATCTCATGCTAGTTGGTGTTTTTAATTAAAGACTCAGCTCCTGGAGTCTGATGATTATGTGAGAATCTCACCTTTCTTCTTCTTCAAGAACCCCAAATGTATTGGATGTTTTTTAAATCTTTTAAAAAAGAATGTCATGGTTTGAGGGGGCTGACTCATGATTTTTGAAAGCTTAGGGTACACCTGGATTCTAGACTTAGCTCTGCTGCAGGCACCTTGCCTCTCTCTTCTATTTCTCCATGTACTACATGGGGATAATAATGCCCCAGTATAGTGGTGTGAGACCTATAGCTCTTCAGTGCTAAGTATTATTACCCGGAATCTAATTGTGGTTCTCTTCATGGAGCTAGGCTAAAGGGGTAAATGTTTGCAAGTATAGAAAGCTGTTGTGAAGGACAGTAGCGTGCGGTCTTGTTATTGTAGAACCAAAGAAATAGGAGATAAAAAAGAGCTATTAGTTTTTTTTCTGTAATGGTTGCTGATGGGGCGTGCACACACACCTCTATATATTTAGTTCCTCTAATAGCAGTCATGGGAAAGCGAAGGTTGTGGTTGTTTTCCAAGCTGAATTGAAATCTGAAAGCCAGCCTGGCGAGTTGTATTGCTGAACAATTCATTGCTCCACTGCATTTGTAAGATTGTACTGTGCCTGTTTTCCTGGCATCGACAGCCAGTTTGAGAATTAGCGCAAAACTAATTAGATTACACATCTTGGAGAAGCAAACAAAGGCTATTTATAAGGCTTTATAAGAAGAGAATTGGAAATCTGATTGTTCAGAGAAATGACTGCAGAGGTTTTTCTTTCTTAATTGGGTCACTGAATTCTCACAGAGCTAGTCTAAATACCAGAACAGGCCTTCCAGAATACACTACAACAGTGACCAGAGTGAAGTGGACACAATAAGTACTATTCTGAGATGTACAGTGTGTACGTGCACCACTGTCCTCTACTGGATGAAATCAGCACTGCTGAGTCCTGTACTGCTATAATAGCTAAGGAAGATCCTCCTTGTTTCTCATAGACAAGGTCAGAAGGGACCATTATGATCATCTAATCTGATCTCCTGCCCAATGCAGGCCACAGAATCTCACCCACTCACTCCTGTATCACATCTGTGTCCGAGCCACTTAAGTCCTCAAATCATGGTTTAAAGACCTCAAGGGTGCAGAGAATCTTCCAGCAAGTGACCCGTGCCCCACTCTGCAGAGGAAGGCTGGAGAAGAAAATCTGAATTCTATACCAGCTGATGCTATCAGTTTTTAAGTCATTGCATGATAAGGGCTGGCTCAAGGCACATCTCCTGTAACTGACATCATCTCCAGTATACTGAGTGATGTTTTTGCCTTTATTATTAATTATGATTATTATTTATTTATAGCTACAGTACAATCATTATTCATGATTCATTACCAACAAAGACAAGACTAGGTCCCTGGCCTGAATTGCTTCCAATATAAGTGACATGGACACAACTTTCTTGTCAGTGGGGTGTTGAAAATGAAAGCTGATGTAATTCAAGTGTGAAGTATTATTATTTATTATGAGTACACAGCCATGTAGGTTGTGGCCATAGTTTCCTTTTTCTGGGATAACACGACAGCTGCCAAAGCAAATACCATTCCAGACTGGTTTTCAATGTACCTCTCCTGTTTTCTCATGATGCTGTACCAGTTCTGCCCTGGCAGTATTTAGAGACCAGCATGATTAGGTTCCTCTGCTGTTCTAAGATAGATAGAATGTATACAACCTAGTGCCTGCCCTCCAGTTAAAACTTCTGCTTCCTTTCTCCTACTCTTGTTTTTGCTGGCTGCATGTAATTGGGTCAGATCAGTAGCAGCCAAGGTGCAGAGAATTCTATCATGCACACTATAGTTACCCTCATCATTAATATGGCTACGTAGCCTGCTACAGGTCCCAGCAAGTGATGTTCCGTCTCAATAGGTTACTCAAATCAGAAGCATTGCATGATCAGAGCTGTAGTTTCCATCCCTATATTAAAGATGACAGTGGCTGCAATCTTCTCCATTAGGTTCAACCTTTGGGCTCCTGGCAAGCCACCAAAGTGTCCCCCAGTTGGACAAGTTTTGGGTACCGGAGGGGTCAAATTTATTTGAAACCTTTAGAGCCAGATTCTGCCACCCATTACACATGGTAATTAATATCTTACCTCAGGCCCCGGGCTAGGCCCTTGATGCTGGAGGACTTGAGTTCAGTTCATGCAGATGATGCATTGTGTCTGCAGCATGGCCAATCCCAAGCATTCAAAAATCATGAGATTGGCTTAAAATTATGCGTTTTTTTTAAATAATAAATTTGGGATCCTTTTTATTTGCCTGTTGGTTTCTGAGCCACTAAGGCTCACATTTTCAAGCTTTTCTCCATAACCATGAGGGCTAAAAATTAACTTTTTTAAAAATGAGAGCTGAGATTACCATGACTCCAAGAGCTGGGGCTTTTAAAAAGGCACCAAATATCACAAAGCAGCACGGGGGCTGTCCAGAATGCATGTGGTCATAGGCTTTGTTATGTGTGTGCCTACATTTTTTTCTTTTAGCCTGTTAAACAAAATATTTTGGGTGAGTTTGTGTTCACTGCCTGTGGTTTTTATAGATAAAACTGACATTTATTCAACAAAAAAGCATGTGAACCTCAGGAACAAAATGAAAACAGTTCTACTTAGCTTGGCAAATGGTCAGCGAGCTATCTGCAATAAACCATTTATCAACAAATGCAGCTTTGTCAATGCAATGCAAGTTTGACACCGAGTTTATCTCTCACAAACACATTTGTTCTCCTTCATGCATGTACAATGTAAATGGTTTTAATGTAACTGATTGAAGAGGAAGGGATAGATCTTCAGCTGGTGTAAACTCACAGAGTTCCAATGACGTCAAGGGAGCTGCATCAGTTTATACCAGTCAAGAATCTGGCCCTGCATTTTCCTACATGCACGGATACTAACAGAGACGGGTGTCAGATGTGTACCTGCAGAGGAAGAACACACTCAGAAAGGTTTAATAAAGATTTGTTACAAAACAGAATTCACAGCTGGTTAAGTCTCTGAAGCTCCCAAGGAAGCATGGTCCCAAACTAGGACCATGGATCCAAACACCCCTGAAGCTTAGGGAAGTTCAGACTTAGAGCCTGGATTCTCTCCTGCACCACAATCCACTCAGTGTAAGAGAGGGGGAAGGGGACCATCACTGAGCTGGTTATGGCTCCCTGATTTTCTGAGACAATCCACACGAGTCCCAGGCTAGGTTACGGCAGTCTATGACCTACTCTAACCTATGTCAGGGGGCAATAGTCTATCTGGGGATGCTGAAGCATACCATGCGCTAATCAGATACATGCCACCCTCCTCAATATGCCCATGCACTGAAGCTGGCTGAGAGCTCCCCCCATGCAACAAAAGTTCTCGGCTGTCCAGATCCAGCCAGAGCAGCACAAAGGGGTCAGAGCAGGGGAGAGAAGCCTGACCGAGATCTGAACTCCACAGATGGATCGCATATCTGTAATAAACCAAATCAAAACCCTCCATCTGCCCTGGATCTGGAGTCCGACATTGCAGCTTGGGCCCAACTCTACTTCCAAGCATGGTGATTACACACAGGGCCCAGATCCTGAATGGTGCTGAGCATCTACCGGTGCTGATTAACTCCTTGAGATCTGAGTTCACCACGTTGTAAGATCATAATATACAATCTTAAGGAGGAGCCAGAAATCAATTATTTCCTCTCCTGAAGTGCTTTCCATACTGTTGTGCCATTTTATAATAGCAACAGGATACAGATGTATGTGGTGATAGCACTGGACAAACTTTGGAAGGTCTATCTCTGGATGAAATCTATGGTCTGTGTTATGTAGGTCAGACTAGAAGATCACAATCATCCCATCTGGGTTTAAATTCTGTTAATCATAATATTTAGCACTTACTTTGTGTGTTCAAAATGACATACAAACATGAGCAAATCCACCTTCCCAGAACTCCTGTGAGCTGGATAAAGCAGGATTATTATTCGCCTCAAACAGAATGGGAAACTGAGGCACAGAGCAGGTAAGTGACCTGCCCAAGACCACAGATGGAATCTGTCACAATCAGGATTTGGACTTAGGAGTCCTCAAACTGAGCTGCAGCCATGAGATCACTCTGCTTCTTGTGTATTTTATTTAGCTGAGATGAGCACTCGGTGCTTAAAGGACCTCTATACAAACCTACAGTGTTTGCAAAATTGGGCTGGAAACAGATGAGCTCTTGCTGTGCTGGGGGACTTCCATACCACATCCCCATAAAGACTATTGTTTAGAGCCACAATTTAGCCCTATTAGAAAATGCTAAATATAAGTAATCCTGCTAGGCATCCCCCAAGCCCAGGCTGAACAGCGGTCTCTTCTGAGCATGTTTCACAAGATTGCTTCAGAGCTAACGTGACAGCCCAGTTTTGTTTTGGGTTTTTTAAATTCCAGCTCAGGTCACAGATTAATTCCTGCTCTCTGCCTCCAGCAGCTGGGCCAATATGCATTCTGCGAACACATGTGCTTCTTGGCAAAAGGCATATGATCTGAAAACCAGCCGTTCAAGCATGTCTCACTCAGCCAGCACTTTCCTACGTACAAAACAGGTGTTTGCTTATGGGAGGAAAATATTGGGGGCACCAAAACGTTCATTACATGAGCAATCAGAGAGTCGTGAGTCACATTTATTTTCCAGTTTGCCTAGGGCACCATAAACCCCCAGAGGCTGTTCACAGGGGTAGCCTTGACAAGGATGGTTCTTTGAGACCGAATAACATTTTCTTTGCTACGGAATTTAATACATTTCAGGAAATGGAAGATTTTGCAAACAAGTGAAGCTTGGATTCTCCACAGATCTTCCTGGCACGATTCTCGATATTAAAAAACAGCAGCTTCACGTTGGCTTTGTTTGCCTCTCAAATACTGCATTTAAACATGCATGGGATAGGCAGCTCTCTGACACATACCCTGCTACTGTAAAGCCTCGATAGAACGCTTCTCGGGGATGTCTAGGAAAGGCAGCCTCCCTGGGGCATTGTGTCCCAAGCGGATGCAGTGCTTTTGCATTACTGAAATGTATTTCATCGTGATTATTGCTGCTAACATCTTCCTGCAGATCACTTGGCACTGAGAGTGTGACTACGTTGCAGTCACAGGGTGTGAGTGCAGCTTGTGTAGATGTACCCTAACTAGCTTCAATCTAGCTAGTGTGGGCAGCAGAGCTGTGCAGCCATGGTACCACGGACTTCAGCACAGGTTAGCACCCAAGTAACTACCTAGGGTTCTGGGCAGGCTTATCCATAAGTGGCAAACATCATGATTGCAGTGTAGACATACCCAGAGAGAGACAAGACATTCATGGGACACTCAGCTGAATATAGCAGTGTGATCAAGGACTTCCTAAACTCTAGTCCTGACTTGGAAACTTTCCGTGGTCTTCGGCAAGTCACTTGGGGCCCCTTTGTGTGATGTGGTAGGCAGGACCTCTCAGGATCAACCCATAACCACTCTGTCAGATAACTTACGTCTCCCAGTTCATTCAAACTGGCTGCCCAATGCTGCCATATGTTCCCCGGTGCAGTTTTAAGTGATTTGTGTAATGGGGAATGCTGGCCAGTGGGATCTCCATATTTTCGGAGAGGTAAGACTGTTTCTCTTTCGTCCTCAGGCATGGAAGAAACGTTGGTTCATCTTGCGCAGTGGTCGGATGAGCGGTGACCCGGATGTCCTGGAGTACTACAAGAATGACCACTCCAAGAAGCCTCTGCGTGTGATCAACCTCAACTTCTGTGAGCAGGTGGATGCAGGGCTGACCTTCAACAAGAAGGAGCTGCAAGACAGCTACGTCTTCGACATCAAGACCAGCGACAGGACTTTCTACCTGGTGGCCGAGACGGAGGAGGACATGAACAAGTGGGTTCGCAGTATCTGCCAAATCTGTGGCTTCAACCAGTCTGAGGAGAACGCAGGTACAGTGAGAGTTATGTCTGGAATATGAAACATGGCCTCACATGTCTGACTGTGCTCTAGAAAGGAGGCTAGACCCCAACTCTTCCCCTTGGGAATCCAGCTTCTCTGTTAGATTGGAGTGTGAGTTAGAGGGCTTGAGCCCTGTTTCTGTTCCCACTGATGTCAATGCGAGCAGGAATGGGCCTTTTAATTTCTAAATGGGAAGTTTTCTCCAGTGTTTCCCACCCAGGAGTTCCAGATTCCTCCCAGCCTTCCAGCACTTCTCTGACTTCCACAGCATGGCAGCAGGCTCTGATCCTGCCTGCTCCCTCATTAATTCTCACCGTAGCTTTCTGTCTTCCATCCTTTCCCCAACACTGAAGCTCGCTCAGCTTGCAATTTCCAGGAGCTGATGTTGATCATTTCTTCAGTGGCATAGTAATGGATAGTCTTGTAGTTAAAAGCACTGACTTGGGATTCTTGAGATTGAAGTGCTCTGCCACAGGCTTCCCGGGTGACCTTAGGCAAGTCACTGAATCACTCTCCATGCTTCAGTTCCCCATCAGAAAGGCAATTCCATACCAAGGTGATGAGTGACCTTATAAAACCATAGATAGCTAGGATGTAATGGAGAGGATGGTTTTGAGATGTCAGGAAGGTTTAATGGGCTAAGTCAGATGACATGTAACGTACAGATAGTTCAGAATGGCATGCAGTAGAGCACATCATTCATAAGATTTTTTCTTTCCCATCTTTTTACCTCTTTGTCCAAGGTCTGGGCCTTCTCAGGTATATTTTCTACATCCCCAGTTGTTGTCAGCAGTCTCTTCAAGGGCTTTGGGCCTTGGCAGTGGAACATCCTCTCCTTCAAAGGTTTTGTTAACTGATTGACATGGGTGGGATCAAATGGAGGAGACAGGCTAAGGGGGGAAGATTCTAGAAGAAACACTGTATCCTGGCCACATCACAGAACTACTTCTGCAGTTGGCAGGCTTAGCCAAGGAGTGATTGGGTCAAGGGGAATCAGTTACCTATCCATCCCTAAACATGGTCCCTGTTGGACCCAGGTGAGACATTGGCAGCAGTTCTGGTGTTCTGTGGAATAGGAGTCACATTTGATTCACCAGCACTAAAGGCATCCTCAGCTGCACACAATACTGTTGTTTCCTGGCTTGTGCCGGTGTTGCCCAGAGAGGGTCTACACAGACCTGCAGCGACAGCACAGCCCCTGTCAGTGTTCCCCATATGCTCTGGCTGAGCAGGGATGTTTCTTTTCAACGTCACACCATACAACATTTGTAGCGTGGTGAAAAGACTCCACAAAGCCCTTCAGGTTCCCATACAATGCAGGCAGCTAAAAGGGCCGTGGAAGAAAGGCAGTGCCGTCTGGAAAGGGGCACAGGCTGAGATACGTATGCAGCAGGGGGATCCTGCGAGTGTCTCCCAATTCCATTATTCTTTCTAATATCTGCTGGTGTCCCCAGCATTGCGAATGCCTTTTGGGTACATATCTAACCCTAACCTAAGGAAATTTGTGGAGCCCTAATATAACAATCAACTTCCGGCCCATGTCTTGGGGTGCAGTGGCAACCAGGACTGAACCAACTAAACAAGAGAGCATTAGGCAAGGTCGAACTTTCAGAATCGATGCTGCCTTGAGCCCACTGCCAGTGAATATAGATTAAGGATGGCGTAATATGTCCATCAAAAACTCCCTATCACGGGTCCCCAAACTGTGAGGTGTGCCCCTGGGGGGTGCGGAGGAATATTCAGGGGGCGCAGCAGGGCCTGAGCCAGCCCCCTCGGGGGGTAGGAAGGGAGCGCCACTCAGCCTCAGCACTCTGTTGCAGCCCTGGCTTCCAGGCCTGGCCCCAGCCTTGGCCCCCAGCCATGGCGCCACTCCTGGCCCCGGCCGCGCCACCAGCTTCGGCCCCCAGCTGTGACTCTGCTCCCAGCCACAGCCCCAGCCCCCGGCTGCAGCTCCACTCCCAGCCCCAGACCTGCCCCCAGCTGTGGCCCTAGTTTCAGCTCCCGGGTTGGGCACAGGAATAAGGGCAGGGTGCAGCAAGAAAAGTTTGGGGACCACTTCCCTATCACGATGTCACAGATCTGCAGGATTGGTGTATGCCCCAGCTTCTAAACAGTCTCTTGGAGGTATCCCAAGTGTGGCAGACCCCCAAGGGATCCCACTCTTCCTTCAGGGTAGGTCCCGCAGCCTCACCACCTCGCCTCAAGCCTCTGGGCCCCAGCATGCCTGCTTCACACTGTGAATTCTGCCCCACGAGTTCAACTGAGCTAGACGCCTGGAAGAAATGTGTCCACTCCTCAGGGACTAATGCACCCCAGCAAGCATTTGCACTGACACCTAAGCAGCATTTTCGAAACAGAGTAGGATTTATTAGTCAACTGGCCCACAGCACTGGAAGCCCTCAGGTTAGCACAGAGACATCGAGATTAAAGCATAGTCCATTCTGGTCAAGCCAAAGCAATTCACCAGCCAAACTGAGGTGAACTCCATGTCAGGCTCTCTCTCTCTCTGACCTCCTTAGTCAGTCCCAGGAGACAGCCACCAGCCAACTCTTTATTCCTTGCCGGTCACCTTCTGGTGCTTTGTGTTCTCCAGGCAGGGCCATGCTGAGTTCACAGCCCCAGCTGAGAGGTGAGGAAAAGCCCTTTCCTCTGGGTCACTGATTGCTAGGTGTGTCAATGTTCTGGCCATTGTGGTTTTCCATGGTCTTCTCGCATTTTCCATTGCTATGGGTTGGCCTCAGCCAGTCCTCTTACTGACCCATTCAGTCTGCTGAGACAGCTGGGTGACACACACGCACCTAAGGCCATGGCTATATCGATGCACTTGTATCGCTGTAAGCTCTGTAGTGTAGCTGCTCTAAGCCGACAGGAGAGAGCTCTCCCGTCCATAGGCGCTGACTTCCCCTCTTTCACATGAGTGCTCGACCCCTCCTCTGCCCCTGGCCCTGCCCCCTCCACCCCTTCCAGGAGGCCCTGCCCTGGCCCAGCCTCCTCCCCTGAGCGCACCCTGTTCCTGCTCCTCCTCCTCCCTCCCGGAGCATGCTAACACTGCCAAATAGCTGTTTGGCTGTGGCTGGACAGGAAATTCTGGGAGGTAGGCAGAGGATCAGGGATGCAGCGCGCCCAGCGGGGGAGGATGAGGTGGGGTAGGGGGGAGGCAAGCTTGACTGCCAGTGGGTGCAGAGCACCCACTAATTTTTCCCCATGGGTGATGTAGCCCCAAAGCACCCATGAAGTTGATGCCTATGCTCCCATCAACTTAATTAATCCACCCCCAATGAGCGGCGGTAGCTAGGTCAATGAGAGAACCTCTCCCACCAATATAGCGCTGTCCACACTGGCACTTAGGTCAGAGTGACTTATGTTGCTCAGGGGGGTGGCTTATTCGCACCCCTGAGTGACATAAGTTATACCGACATATGTGGTAGTGTAGACATGCCCTGTGTCTCTTGGTCTTCCCTGAGAGCAGACTTAATCCTGTTTCCTCCCAGGTAGAAATGCGAAGTATAGGGGGAAACTGAGGTACACATAGGCTTCATAAAAATATTACCAAAAATTTCCATTTTGTCACATAGGAATCATGAAATCACCACCTTATCCTCTTTTAAATCCTCCTCAAAACCTATCTCTACTGTGATGCCTACATTATCACTCCCTTATAGCATTATGTACACAAGTGGTGAGCTGAGACCACTGTTTTTCTGTTAGACTCTGTTGGATTATTACCTCATCCTTTCAGCCACCTCCCCAATTTGTCCTTTCTTTCCACCTGATACATCCTATCTGATACACAGATTGTAAGCTCTCCAGAGCAAGGACTATCTTCTTTGCTACATGTCTAGTACGAGGAGGCCCTGATGGTTGCTTGGGCTTCACAGATGCTATCGTAATAATGCAACCAATAATAGTAACCGACTTTAATTCATTTTGGTCAATAATGGAGCAGCTGCAATCTGCACAAACTAAACCCTGCCGAAAGGTTGTCAGGCAAGATAGCAAACAAAGCGTCACAGGAGCAGAAACCCAACCTTCAGCGGCTGACGCATGAAACAGGACGTCACCTTGGCAATGATTTTGTATGTGTGGTATAAAGAACCCTCGATAATCTTCCAAATATAAATTTACAAAGAAAGTTCAGGCTAAATAAATTTCATTCCAATCTGATGATAATTTCATGGCCATCAGGATTCAGTTTAACAGCAGACACCTTTTTCAAGAGCTAGAGTACACCCAATCACAGTAGTTGCTGTTTTGCTTGCATTAAACTGGAAGAAATTTTATTGCAGACAGAGTTTTTCTATTTAGCAAAACAAGCCAGAGATAGCAGAATCAATACTGGACTTAAGCAAAATATAAGTCTGGATATCATCAACCTCATAGTGAAAAGCAAGCCTGTGCTTACAAATAAACTCACCCCCAAGGAAGCACAAGGTTTGTTAAACTGCAGAGGTCCAGAAGTAGGTCCTTGAAGGACCCTGGCATGACATCAGCAAAGAGGAACAAAAATCCCTTCTTGACACAAAATAGCTGTTGGTGAATCTTGTAGGAAAAGAAGCCATTCAATGCAGTGCCAGCCTGCCAAGCATAATTTCTGAGTAAGCCTTAAAAAGGGCTCTGATGGTCTGCAATGTCAAACTCAGCAGACACATCCCAAGGCGTTAGAAGAGATGTTCAAATTCAGATTGCACCATGGAATTATTCAGAGCTTTCACTAAAGCTGCATTGGTGCTATTAAAAAAACCAAAACAAAACCAAAACAGACTGCACCTGGTAATCACCACACCCACTAACTGAAAGCCAGTGCACAATGATCCCCTGGCTGTTTGGAGCCAAGTTCTGGTTTTGAGCTTTCCCATTTCTGCCCATGCACCTGGGCCCTTCACTCAAGAAGAACACAGAATTTGCATCGCAATAGGTCATTGAATGCAATGTGACACTGTGATGTGCAGTTCCGGTCTCAGGCCTGATTAATCCATCCTAGAGCACAATCAAACCCATACCAAATTTACCCTACTTTATGATGAGTCGACATACAGTGAGAATCCATATTGTACTGTTCCCGTGACAGCAGGTATTTAGTGGGAGGAAGACAATACGGTTCTATTTTTGCTACACTCACTCTGTGTAGCACATTAGCTCCATTTGTTGCAGTGATTGACGGTACAGAGAGGTCGTGGGACTTACCGAAGATCACAGAACAAGTCTGATCCCAACTGGAAATAACTCAGGTCTCCTGGTTCCCAACCTTATGTCCCATCCAGTGGAACAAACAGCCTTTCCTGACTACACCTCTGCCACCTCTTCCATCTCTGCTACAGACCCTGATCTATGTAGCTCTAAAAGTAAGCTGAAATCCTCCTTTGGGCTCAGTCAGAACAAGTCCTGATCATTAATCCAGTTGACCAGCAGCAGAGCTCTGGGAGATGGTGAGTAAATCACAATTCAATGGGTGGGAATGTTAGCTAGTGGTTACATCACAGCGCTGGGAGTGTCCTGAGTCTCTTCCACGTCTCTAACACATTCACTGACATTGGGCAGGTCATCTGACCTCTCTGGCACTCAGTTTTGACACACTCGTGAAATTATTATCTGTTCTGCCATAGGGCCCTGCCAGGGACCCTGGGAGACTCTCCCTAACCTAGGTCAAAATCCTTCCACCAGATCTTAAGCTGGTGTAAAGAGGTAAAGCCAAAGGCCAAGACACTGGAGCTTTGCTGATTTTTGCCAGCTCCTCATCTGGTCCAATGGGGCTTAACTTAGGGTCCTCAGGATCTTGCAATAATTTGCACACACATCAAGATACTTAAAGTACAATTCCCCCTTGTGGGGTCTTACTTATTAAGTCAGTTCTAAATGCAGACAGGTTGGCCCCTCAGACCCAGACACTTTCTCTCCTCATCTTAGGATTCCCACAGCTCTCCTGATTAGTGTCTATGTTGCGGTTAAGGCAAGGGTTCCTCTCCTTGGTTCAGAAGTCCCATTGCTCTGCTGCTTGGGACCTGTGCTGTGACTAGGGCCAGCTTTCCCCAGCCCACTTGTAGCCAGTTTCCAGCTCTGCTTCACAGTACGCCTCTTCTCCACCTTGGTTCAGAGGGCCCACAGCCCTCCTTCTAGGGCCAGGCAAGCAGGCAGGCATCCTCTTCTCTGAGCTGTCTGTCCTCTCTCCTCCTTTGCCTCTCTGGAGGCTTCTCCTTTATTATCAGGCCACAACTGGTTTAGCCACATAATCTACCTGTCATTTGGCTGTGACAGCTTTCCTCAGACAGGCTGAATGAGGCACAGATGGGGTGGACCCAATGTCACCCCGCAACAGTTCCCTTTCTCATTTTATGGGGTATGTGCGTGTACAGTCAGCATGTGGGGAGTGGCACAGGAGGTGTGTTGGAGCATGGAGTAATAACATTTGTTGTACATTCTATGGTAAGGGGTTCTTGGTTTTCACTTCATGCCTATTCTGGTACTTTTTAGTAGACTATGTTGCCCTCATTTATGTGAAAATCATTCATTGCTATACTTGATAAAGCCCTGGCTGGGATGATTTAGTTGGGGATTGGTCCTGCTCTGAGCAGCGGGTTGGACTAGATGATCTCCTGAGGTCCCTTCCAACCCTGACATTTTATGATTTAGTAGGACTTCCAGGGACACTTAGACGTGGCCTGCTGAAGAAACACAAGCTCATTGTTATTTTATTCTATTTCTAACCATCTGTATTTCCCTTCCCCCAGTGAGCAGGCAGCCTGATGTCAGCTGTGAACTGTACTTTCTCATATGTTCTGTTTGGTGTGTGCAGGGGGAGGAGTCTTGCTAAAGATATTTCTTGTCTCATTAACCCTCTTTAGGATCGTATGAGGGCTCTAGCCAAAACCCAGCCAAGGTGTATTTTGCATCAGAGGCGGCTCTAGCCATTTCGCCGCCCCAAGCACGGAGGCACACCGCGCGGGGAGCTCTGCCAGTCACCAGTCCCGCGGCTCTGGTGGATTTCCCACAGACCTGCCTGCGGAGGGTCCACCGGAGCCGCCTGCCGCCCTCCCGGCGACAGGCAGAGCGCCCCCCGCGGCATGCCACCCCAAGCACGTGCTTGGCATGCTGGGGCCTGGAGCCACCCCTGCTTGCATATTGGGGGGGATGGGGAATGCATGTGCCTAATTTAATTTTCTTTGAATAAAATATGTATCTGGAGATCGAACTTATTCACTTTTTATAAGTGGCCACGAGTATGCGTGACACTATGTGTTGTGAAAGACTGGACCAGTGCAGAGCAGTGACCTAGGACTTGGGAGACCTGGGTGCTATTCCCAGACCTAATACCAATTCGCTGTGTGACTTTGGACAAGTAACTTTGCCTTCCTCTGCCTGTTTCCATTCCCACTGTGACAGGTTGGATCACAGAACCCCCCTTGGGAGCTGTCAACTGATGTGCCAAGACTACTTCTGCCCCTGCTTTCCTGCCCCATCAGCTTAGGACTTCAGTGCCCTGCCTGGTTTCGGGTGACCAGACAGCAAGTGTGAAAAATTGGGATGGGGTGGGGCGTAATAGGAGCCTATATAAGAAAAAGACCAAAAAATCGGGACTGTCCCTATAAAATCAGGACATCTGGTCACCCTAGCCTGATTTGAGCCAGACTTGCTAGCCTGCTGCAAACCCAGACCCAGATCTGAATCACATCCCCTAACAGCTGTAAGCTTACCTGAAAGCAGTTAACAGACATGTTCTTGTCTTTAATACTAAGATGCCCAACTCCCAATGGGGTTTAAACCCAAATAAATCCGTTTTACCCTGTATAAAGCTTATACAGGGTAAACTCATATATTGTTCGTCCTCTACAACACTGATAGAGAGATATGCACAGCTGTTTGCTCCCCCAGATATTAATACATACTCTGAGTTAATTAATAAGTAAAAAGTGATTTTTTTAAATACAGAAAGTAGGATTTAAATGGTTCCAGGTAGTGACAACAGAACAAAGTAAGTCACCAAGCGAAATAAAATAAAACACAGAAATCTGTGTCTAATCAATCTGAATACAGATAACCTCACCTTCAGAGATGCTTTAGTAAGTTTTTTCCTCAGAGTGGACACCTTTTAGGCCTGGGCACAATTCTTTCCCTTGGTACAGCTCTTGTTCCAGCTCAGGTGGTAGCTGGGGGATTCCTCATGATGGCTCTCCCCTTTGTTCTGTTCCCCTCATTTATATATCTTTTGCATAAGGCGGGAATCCTTTGTCCCTCTCTGGGGCTCCCCGCCCAATGGAAAGACACCAGGTTAAAGATGGATTCCAGTTCAGGTGACATGATCACATGTCACTGTAAGACTCCAAGCCTTCATTCCTCCCAGCCTGACTCACAGGAAGGCCTGCCTGCAAACAGAGCCATCCAGTCAATTGCCCTGGTTGATGGGTGCCCTCAAGATGCCAAACCACCATTAATGACCCACATTTTGCATAATTATAATAGGCCCTCAGAGTTATATTTCATAGTTCTAGTTTCAGATACAAGAGTGATACATTTATAGAAATAGGATGACCACACTCAGTAGATTATAAGCTTTGTAATGATACCTTACAAGAGACCTTTTGCATGAAACATATTCCAATTACTTTATATTCACTCATTAGCATGTTTTTTATAAAATCATATAGATTGCACAACGTCACACCTGCCTCTTGCCTATTTCCATTGAGGGAACAACTGTTTCCTACTATGTATTTGTACAGCGCCTAGCGCAAGGGGGCCTGGATCTCAGCTTGGGTCTTTCAGCTCTGCTGTAATATAAACCATAACAATAATAATACATTAATGGAAGAAGATACAGTCCCTTCCCCAAGTCTAAGGATCAGATTCCAGGAGAGAAAAAGTTGAGGTTTTGGAGAAGGAATAAGATTAGCTTGTGACATTAATCTGCATTTAGGGGCAGTGACATCTCCCAGTCAGTTTTAATAATGTGGTAACACAGTGAAAGAGAGTTGGAAGGGTTTTACATGTGATTTTATTTCTTGCCCACATTGTCCTCTGTTGATGTCCTTTTCCCAAACCCTTCGGCTTGTGACATTCCCCTGGTTTTATGGCAGAGACTGTGGGAACACTAGGAATAAAAGGCCAGGCTCACCAAGAACTAGTCTGAATGAACCCGGGTTTTCTGCCTCGTGTTGTCTGTTCAGATGGGCATGTGCCTGGGTTTCTCCCCCTGCTCTGAACACAACAGCAAGCACTGCTGAAATGAGGTTGGGAGAGAGATGGAGGGCTCCCGAGTTACCGATGGTCCCGACACTAAAACTTTAGTGTTAATGCCAGGGCATTCGAATCAAAGGTCAGCTAAATCACCAGAAGAACTCTCTGTGCTTTTATTGTCTCACTGAACGTCACAGCCAGAAACCAACATTCACTTTTCGTGGAGAGACTGAGTCTCTTTTGCTGGCTTGCTGGGAACAAGAGGATGATTAATGGGGAGAGAGTTGGCCTGGGAAAGCAGTAGTGTCCAGCCCTCAAAAGGTCCCACTGAAATTGATGAGCAAAGTTCACTCCCATGGGCAGGGCTTGTAGGATCGGGCTCTTGGGCAGCACCATGTTGGAAGACATTTCTCTCCATGTCAGGCAGGTTGTTAACACAAATGCAACAGCAACTCTTTTGTCTAAAAGAACTCATGGGCACTCACAGACAGGCTGAAGCCCCCAGCCTGCAGCCATTCAGAATCAATGGCAAAGCTCCCACTGACTCCAAGGAGAGCTGGTCTGAGCCACTGAGGAAGGTCTGATGGCAGAGCACAATGCAGGGTCTTAAGCTGGTCCTCCAGCTCAAAGGGCAGGGCGTTCCTCTCAAGGAGAGTTGAGAATACTGGACTCTTGTTGTTGGGCTGTGTCTCCTCACACCTGCATGGTCTTAACTACATACAGATGTAATCTAGAAATGTCAGGAGCTGTTTCTGCTCTGAAAAATTAAAAAGTTTTCAGTCCCACTGAGCATTAAATTTAAAGTTTTGGTAGCTTCCTGCTCTAGCGTCCCCAGCAGAAATGATTGTCTCTTTCTTCTTCCTTCTTGTCTGTATGATCTGGAAGCTGGATGCTCTTCTTCTTAAGAGTTTCTGTGAGGGCCTGTGAGATTATCTTGAATAAACCCTTGGCCATTTCCAGCTGGATATGGTATTCTTCACTGGCTGTCCCATAGCACTGTATGGGAACAAAGGGCTGGTCTACACTACAAGGGAAAATCGATCTCAAATACGCAACTTCAGCTACGTGAATAACGTAGCTGAAGTCGAAGTATCTAAGATCGAATTACTCACCGTCCTCACGGCGTGGGATCAATGTCCGCAGCTCCCCATGTCGACTCCGCAACTCCATTCGGGTTGGTGGAGTTCCGGAATTGATATAAGTGCGTTTGGGGATCAATATATCGCATCTAGATGAGACGCGATATATCGATCCCCGAGCAATCGATTGCCTACCCGTCTGCATCATGGCAGTAGTGAAGACGTAGCCAAATTCTGTAGCCCAGCCCAAGATGGCTGCATTTCAGCAATGGGCCAGGCAGAGAGAAAGTGATGCGTAAGTCACTTTCCCTCTCTATGCTAGTGTTCAGTGTTGCCAAGTTTCCTCACAGTATTTGGTGACCTTTCTAAAGCCTTCAGCCCCAGGAGGCATGTGATTGTGTGAGACTCTAAACTTTGATTAAAAAAGGAAGTACGTCTCTAGCTCTCATGGTTGCAGAGTAAAGGCTGAAAATGTGAAACCCTAATGGCTGAAACCAGAGGGACTATATAACAATGATCCCAAATATATTGTAGGTTAAATCTCACACACGTGAATTGTGAGGTCCTAACTCCTGTTTTTGAGCAATCCAGGTTGGTAATACGGAGGGCTGCATAATGATAATAGCTGGAGAGATGAAGTAAAAGGCCCAAGGAAGGGGACATCAGTCAGCACAGTGAGAACCTTATAAGCTGTCTGAAGCAGAGGACTGTCTTTCTGTTTGGGGTTTGTACAGCACCTAGCGCAATAGGGTCCTGCTCCATCACTGGGATTTCTAGGCTTTTTTGCAAAATTGATAACATCATCATAAACAGATCATCTTCCACTGCTGACTCATTTACCTGCTTCTCACTCACCCATATCCCCCCTACTTTTTCATTCCCTCCTGGGGCTGCCTCTTCACTCCCTCAAACACAAGCCTCTTGCCTTTACTTCCATGCTCGCTGCAGTTTAGCCCTGCCCTGCCCACCTACCTTCACTGTGCCCACAATGCAAGCCTCCATTGTTCATTGGTCTGTTGCTATCATGGAACAATTTAACCCTCACAACAGACTTAGGTTCAGCTGAAACGGCACCAGGCTTTATTCCGGGAATGCAACACAGCACGTGGCAGGTGAGGAGCCAGGCAGTCATTGCGCTGAGCAGATGCTGACTGACACTCGCTGAGTTCTTATGTCGCTGGTGTAGGCAGCCTCTGGTGGGCAATGACCAGTAGGGATTAAGCAATACTAATTCAGTTACAAACCCTGCACAGACTACATGAGTTCCTTACAGCTTCTCCCACAAAAACCTTTGCTCTTTCTCCCAAACTGCCCTGAGTCTGTGTTAACCACCCTCTCATCCTCTTTCCAAGTCTTTCTGCACTTCACCTCTGCCATGACACGTGCAGGAAACTGCTGTCTGGTAAAAGCCTGATAGGTGACAAACCATAATTACTGCACCTGATTGGCTAAGAATTACGCACACGGCTAGTCTGTGCTAAAACATGCCATTGTTTTCATTACTTCATCTTCTCTGACCCACCCGCTTGTTTGTCTCATCCGCCTCCTCGGTCTTGTCTTTCAGACCGTGCGCTCCAGGAGGCAGCGATAGTCATTTAGCTTAGTGAGGTTGTATTATGAATGTTAACTAATAATAATGGTGATGAAGATATGTTTGCAAATGAGACTTGAGACGAGACGGGGAATAGATACGGCCAGGAGATCCAGGAAGACTCATCCAGATGGCAGGAGCTACAGAAGAGCAAAGAGGATGCATGGAGGGATCACGAGCAGGCTGCTGTTAGCAGAGCAGGAGGGGTGTGAAGGGGGGAGAAGATTAATGAAGGTTATGGGATAAGGTTGGGAGAAGGTTTTAGAATCCGGGGAGAGTTTTGAACAGTTCAGTGGATGGAGACGGAGCCTCCTCTGCTTTCTATATATAACCTCCCTTGAATACCTGAAGTTCAGTACCCTCAGAAATGCCACCCTCATACTTCACCCCTGTGAAAGACAACAGTGACACAGTGACATGAACAAAAATAACTACTGTGGAGTCCTTGCTCTGCTGCTGCTGCTGCCTCTTGTGCTGCCAAGCTAAATTCAAATGCAGGGGAAACATTAACAGCTTCAGTGAAGTCCAACTACTTCCTTGCCATTGTGCCTGGCACATGTTCATTTTTTTCACACTAGCACTCATGATGCAGGGCACTGGATGATCTGACATGCATGGTTTGAAGGGTCTTGGCCAAGAGTAGATTACATACATAGCAGGTTAAGGCCTGTTTTTCAAAAGGGAGCAGAACAAGTGGGCGTGGAAAAATGCGTGTGTTCCCCTTGTGCCTCACAAACCCTGTCATTATTTGGTTACCTGGGCACAAGTATATTTACCCAGCTGGCATGCCCACATTGGAGACCTGCAGATTAGTCATACGTGCTTTGGTAAGTGCCGCGAGCCACCTTGCATTGTTTGCAGTTGCAGCATTGTGCCCGCGTTTGAATGTTCTGCCCTTATTGTCAAGGGCCTTTTTGCGGACAAAAGAGTAAAGGCCAAAGATTTTCACACTTAGAACCTAGCTTCGTATTTAGACACCTAAATAAAATCAGCCGGACTTTCTAGGGCATGGAGCATCCCAGTTTCCATTGATTTATGGCATTTTCAATGGAAGCTGTCTTCAGCTTGCGTTGCAGGTGCACAGCACCTCCGAAAATCAGCCCATTTTCATTTAGATGCCGGTGATTGGCTGACTTCTTCCCCTTTTGTATCACTTATACTATGCGCTGATCCAATATAATGCAGCCTCTTTACCTACCTTCTTTGTAATCTGTCTCCCTTTACCAGTCAACACTCCCTGCCCCTAAGTGAAGTGGAGATCTCTCTTCTGAACACTCCAAAGATCAGATTTGGCGGGAGAGGGGAGGAATTTGTGAATCTTGGATCTAGCTTTGGCTATAAAACATCCCCAAAATGTGTGTGTGTGTGTTCAGATAGGGATGTTTGAATCAAGCCCTTCCTTGCTCTCTAACATGTACTGGGTTTTCCTAGTAATCGGGACAGCTGTGATCTCCACATTGATTCTGGTAGAGCAAGTGTTTGGGTTGCATTTCTGACCTGAGCCTGACCCAGAGTCCATTGAAACAAACAACAGAAAGACTCCCACTGATTCTGGTCAGCTTTGGATCAAGTTCTTAGCTGAATGCCTAAGGACATAAGAAATGTAGCCAAACTCTAAAAATCCAAGTCTCAGAGTTCAAAATCATTACTTGAAGTTATGCTGCCCCTTTAAATTGGTTGTAAACTTTGCTGACCCTGGGTTTCCTGAGTCACAAACAGCGAGTTATTTTAAGACCGTAGCACTGTTCAGCTTTCATTTCAGTGTAAACAATACCAGAGATTAGAGCAGTTTTTGGCACAAAGGAGCTGCTTAAGTATATTGAAGTGCCGTTGCTCTTTTGGTTTTCCCTTCAGGGATTAGATAGTTCAGGTGATAAATGAGTCACAACATTGAAAAGCAGAGAGCTCCACAAACAAGTGCGGTTTTCCCCCTGAAAGAAACAGTGATTATCAGTATTATTGTTTGTTTATAATACCATAGCTCCTATGAGCTGTGCTGTTCCAACACAGAACAAAGTGGCACTCCCTGTTCCTTTGCAATCTACAGGAGAGAACAGGTGGATGCAGCCAGATGGGGGAATAAAAAGGAAACAATGAGATAATATTGATTAGCATGATAGGCAACGGTCTCAGCGCATCAACAGCCTCGCCGTTGTCAAGGTTTTGGCGTACTAGTCCTCAGAGCCTTTCTAACCTTTCAGCATCTCTTTGATATACATTTCCTTTGCGTTCTGGAGCGGGATTCGCTTGACGGGGTCTGGGCAGGCTGTTCAGAGAAGCATCCTGTTTATAATCTGGGCACTGCACAGTCCAGCACTCTGATATTCTGTGGAGAGTATCTATATTTTTGCTGCTCGGTCTCTTACATTAGCACCTCCTCACAACAATTTATTTCTGTGGCCCTGACTGGAAGCAAAGTGTATTCCAGCAAACTTGACCAGTTACATTTTTCCATGAAAAGAGAAATGGGCCCGATATGCTGTGCTCAGATCTGGATTTTAATTTCCCCAGAATTTAGTGGGTGTTTGGAGCTGGGGTTGTGGTTTGGGATCATTTCTAGTTAAATAGCTCCAAGAATCGCCAGTCTCAGTAAACCGAGATGCAAAATTGTCAACGCTTGCAATTTTGATCGCAAGTCTTGCAATGTAGTAGAACATCAGAGTTACGAACACCGGAGTTACAAACTGACCAGTCAACCACATCCCTCATTTGGAACCAGAAGTATGAAATCAGGCAGCAACAGAGACAAAACAACAGAAACAATAAAACAACAAATCAGTAGAGTACTGTGTTAAATATAAACTACTAAAAAATAAAGAAAACATTTAAAAAAAGGTTTGACAAGGTAAGGAAACTGTTTCTGTGCTTGTTTCATTTAAATTAAGATGGTTAAAAGCAGCATTTTTCTTCTGCATAGTAAAGTTTCAAAGCTGTATTAATGTTCAGTTGTGATGTTTTGTTCAGAGTTATGAACGCTTCAGAGTAACGAACAACCTCCATTCCCACGCTGTTCGTAACTCTGAGGTTGTATTGTATTAGTCTTGTGGATTCTCAGCTGGTGTAAGCTGCCATAGTTTCATTTACACCAGCTGAGGTTCTCCCCTGTGGTGTTCTTAAGGCCTCAGCTCCTGGAGTCATGTTGTTATATCAGGAGAGATTCATAGATTTTAAGGCCTGAAGGGACCATTATAATCAGCTAGTATGACCCCCCTTCATACATTTCATTTTTAAAAAACATGAGTTTCTAACACTTCTGGTTGTAGAGAAAACTTGAAATCATGAACCATAAAGGCTCAGAAACAAGAAAGCAAATAAAAAGAACCTCAGGTGTATGTTTTATCACATGATTTTTAAGCCAAATCATGATTTTGGGGACTCATGATCTTGAATGGTTGGAGTTGACAATACTGGGACAGGCATCAGGGAGCGGAGGTGAATAATACACCTCTACCCCAATATAACATGACCTGATATAACACACATTCAGATATAACACGGTAAAGCAGTGCTCCGGGGGGGTGGGGCTGCGCGCTCCGGCGGATCAAAGCAAGTTCGATATAACGCAGTTTCACCTATAACGCGGCAAGAGTTTTTGGCTGCCGAGGACAGCGTTATATTGGGCTAGAGGTATATAAGTTTTGTGGGCTGGAAAGCCATACCTTGCAGGACCAGATCTCCACTGGTATGAATTGCGAAATTCGTACAAAGCTCTGTTGCAAATGCTTTAGGTTTAGTCAGTGATACAGGAGAGGAGAATGGAATGGCCTTATTGCCCTTACTCAGTAGTATTACTCAAAAAGGCTGATCTACTTCATCACGTGCAGTATATATACCTACACAGCGAACACGTATTTGATAGTGGGCTCTCTAATGTAGCAGACAAAAGTATAGGGAAATACAATGGCTGGAAGCTGAAGCTAGACAAATTCAGATGAAATAAGGCATACATTTTTAACAGTGAGGGTAACTAATCATTGGAACAGTTTACAAAGGGTCATGGTAGATTCTCCATCACTAGCAATTTTTTAAATCAAGATTGGATGTTTTTCTGAAAGACCTGCTCTAGTTCAACCAGGAGTTATTTCAGGGATGTTCTCTGGCCTGTGTTATACAGGAGGTCAGTCTAGATGTCACAGCAGTCCTTCCTGGCCTTATAATCTATTAATCTTCAATGGTTCAGGGATCTGGACATGCGGGAGTTGGGGGAAGGAAACAAGGAGATGGAATAAATCAGGTGGAAAAAGGATTTAACTCTAACAGAGTGTTTGACCCTTTGCCTCGACCACTCACCAGATCACAGGAAGTTCTACATTTGGGGAGTTCATATTGAGTTACATCTTGTGACAGACTGACAATATCTTGCAATATCCTGACAGAACTTTATGGAATTAAGTTTAACATCTTTGGGTCCATTGTATTAAAAACACAGTTGTGTATGTGTTACTTTATATATATACTTTCTCTAGGAGACTGGCTAATGCAATCTCTGGAAGGTATTAGGAACTTCACAGTTATTGTTCCAAAAAGTCCTTTAAAGTGGATTTCCTAGGAAGTACTTAAGGAATGCAAATGACCCTCTTCCCAGACCTAAAGAAGAGCTCTGCGTAAGCTTGAAAGGTTGTCTCTCTCACCAGCAGAATCATAGCATAAGGTTAGAAGGAAATGCAAGTGTCATTTAGTCTAACCCCCTGCCAAGATGCATAACTTGAATGTGTCACAGCAACCACACTTGTACTGAAGTAGGTCCAATAAAAGATATTTCCTCACCCACCTTTTCCCCCTTTAAATTCTCCTTTCTGGAGCTATGCCCTGGAGAGAAAAACCTGTTGTCTCCCACTTATCTGCTCTGGGAAACTCCAGATCAAAGACCTCCAAACCATGTAAAGGATGGCTTGAACCTGTGATGAGCATGCCTGTTCTAAGCTGAAGCTGTGATGAACTTGTAACCACCAGGACTCCCCCTTTGGATGGGGGTTTGAGGGGTTGCCCCTACCAGAATCCACCTTAAGGTTCAGGTGATCTCTGGTAAACTTATTAGCATGTGTGTAGATTCTTTTAGGGTTTTAATACGTTAGTATTTTTGTAGTGCTTTTCCCCTTAAGAATAAAGTAGGCTTGCTTAGAAAGACCTGTGTGGTAATGATAATTGTGGGTGATCACACTGTTACCTGTCTCTGAGGAGAGAAACCAGTAGGTGCCCAAGAGGAAACCTGTCTCTGCTGGGAATAACACAGTGAAGGCAGGGAACTGTGCAGCCTGGAAATACTCCAGGCAGAAGGGAGCAGGACGCAGGGCTTCACTCAAGAGAGACAACAGATGCGGAGCTGGAAGCCTGAGAATGGGGGCCATTGCTGGACCACTGAGGGGATACACAGATGCGGTTTTCCTGAACTGTGACACTTTAAAGGCTGCAGATAGACTCCTGCAGGATGTGTACATAGGACTCCCACCCAGTTTTGCAGACAAAGAAGTTTCTTATCAGATGCAAATAATAAGAGAGGCTACCAATGGGAAGGCAAACTTATGCTCCACATTTAAAAAAACCCAACCAGACCTCAAATCCTTCTTCTTCACACTCATAAGGCCTTAGGGCTATTGGGAGCTAGTTACATCAGGGACCATTTTGCCCCCAGATGACCCAGAATTGGGCGGGGAAGGCAGAAAAGTGGCTTAGAGACATCTTTCTTGTCTTGCCGTCCTCTGAGTATAAAGTTGGTGCTGGTGAGAATTGGACCCATGGGATGAAATCCTGGCCTTATTGGCCAAAATCCCATTGAGTTCAATGAGGCCAGGGACTCAGCTGCTATGTTTAAGGTCAGCACAAATTTTCTGTGGAAATGTTTTTGTTTTAACTGGCAAAAAAGCTTGAAGTCTGAGAACTTTGTTCATTTAAAAAATCCATTACCAATATTGCTTGGTAATGGCAGTTCCACTAAGGCTGGAAAGCAGCATTCACCTGTATTTCAGATCTGCCCAGAATTCATCCATCTAGAACAGGTGCAAAGATCTAAAAAACATTGTTTGAAAAATCTGTTATTTCTGAGCTTTGCGTTGGCTTTTCTTCTCACAAGCTCTTTGCATGTCAGTACTTAACTGACCATGGGAAAAGGAGAGAGGCAGACACTATCAGTTTAAGATCAAACAACCAAAACCACACCAGTCTTTTGAAGCTAAAACAGCTGATAGACAATTTAGCAACAGAACTGGAAAAGCAGCACTGCTTGTACAAAGCACAGAACGAGAGGCACTTTGGGAATAATCCAGCTAGTATAAAACTCACATTCCAATTCCCCTTTATTTCATTCCATAAGGGTGGATCCTCTAGTAGCCAGAGCCCGTCTGCATCTCACAATGATATAACCCTCCCCTGGAGTCAACCCCATCGAGAGAAGTTTAGGGACATGGTAGATCATGTTTGCTGGGGTCCCACCTCCATCCAGTTCACTTTATTTACACAGACGTTACAGACGTTTTGGGGGCACCCTGAGCTGGTGGTCCAAGCACAATTTCCCCCCACCCCTGCTCCCCTCTCTCGTCAGTCCTGAAGTGACCTTGACCTTTTCAATGCTCAAGGAAGGAACAACTTCTACCACTATGAGAAGATGGCTCTTATGCACTGGATCCCTCCCATTCCACCTGGGCCCCTCCCATCATGACACAGGCTTCTGACTCCCTCTATAATGTCCCTATATTCAGTCTTCATGAATCCATCTCTCTCCACTCTACCAGTTCAGCTCTGATGTTTTGTATTTACCCCTTGACCTCTCCTTGCATCCAGTGCATACATATCCCACTTGCAGGGGCGGCTCTAGACATTTCACCGCGCCCCAAGCATGGTGGCATGTCACAGGGGGCCCTCTGCTGGGAGGTCCACCGGAGCCGCGGGACCAGAGGTCCTGCCGCAGGCCTGCCGCCAAAGGCTGGCTGCCTGCTGCCCTTCTGGGGACCGGCAGAGTGCCCCCCGCGGCTTGTTGCCCCAAGCATGCGCTTGGTGTGCTGGGGCCTGGAGCCACCCCTGCCCACTTGGCCCCAGTCAAGAAGCTGTACATTCTGTGCTCTGGGCAGTCAAATAGCTGTGCAAATTATTTAATGAGCTAATTTGCATGTAACCATAAACTAGCATCAGCACGCCTTGCCCCAAGCACTGGCAGCAGTAGGACAGGAAGCTGCACAAAACTTGGAAGCTGTATCTGGGGAGGGCGTGGAGAGTGCCAGGGATGCTAGGTAGGCAGGTGGGGGCTGCCGGGTGCTCCAGTGTTTGGGACAAGGAAGAGCTGGAAGGTGGTGACGTATGGGGTGGGGAGAAGCTGAGAGATGAGCAGGTTTGTCTGTGGGGGCCAGTACCAGAGTCCTCACCTTTTGTTCCACTCTGGCTCTTCTTGCTCTTTCTACTGCCAGAGCCTTCCCCCTCCTCCTGGCTGCTCCTTCCCCACTCAGATCCAGCTGGGGGAGTAGCAGACACCAGCCCAACCCCTGGCATCTGCCAGCAGCACTTAACAGCCCAGCTGGATGTATAACACCTCAGCTGTGCTGCAGCAAGGCCTGACAACAGGGCTGCCCTGAGAGTCACGCACACATACATAACCCATCCTTGGTGGTCTGTAACAGATGATGATTATATAGGGCCCAATTCTGATCTCAAACTGGTGTAAATCTGGAGTGACTGCACTGAAGTCAACACAGACCCTGTTCAGACTTAAAGGCAACATGACAAACTTTACAAGTGTTGCTTGCTTAAGTATCACAATGGGATGCACTCCTCAGGGACCTGCCAGAAGCAAGTAAGAGCCATCCACAGTGGGTGGTGTTTGAGCCTCTGTGCCTATTTGTCATTCCTATGCATGCCTGATCTGAGGCAGTATGAGATCCCTACCTATCATGGCAGGATTGCACAGTGCAGAGAGAGAGAGTGAGTGAGAGATAGAGAAAGAGATTTTGTAGATGAAATGACTGTATTTTTTAATCTAACAATTTAGGGTGGCTTTTCACATCATCACATTTTTTCAAGCTGCCTTATCTACCAGTTGATTTCCTCTGTTTCTTTGTTTGTTTGTTTTCATGCTGATCCTTTTAAGCCCTTTAATATCAGCCTCTCTTTAGAGATCCTGAGCCTTGTTCATTAAAGCATGAGATGAAAGCCAGGACAGACTTAACTCTCGTTTCCCAGACCTTGATGTATAGTTGTTTACTTTTTCCCCCCCATTGCTTTCTTATTTCAATGAGAAACAAACCTCACTAAAGAGGTAGTTCTCACAAAGCCATCAGACAAAACCACACACACCAGACAGGCTGTGAAATGGTGGCTTCATGGGATTCCAGATTTGCATGAACTTTCAGTGACACTATTTGGTGTTCCATTCCAGTTTGATCTTATTTATGAATGTAATAGCATTTATTGCTGATGTTATCTGTAAAGATAACACTGCTTCCCCTAGCTAGCTATCTAGTTCTCAGATGTAATGACACTGTTTCTCAACTGAGTTCTTTAAAAAACAATTGTATTGACATTTCAGTTGTTATTATTAATATTTATTATTTGAATTGCCATCATACCTCGGGGCTTCTTTCACAGAGCAGGCCTCCATCATGCTAGGGGCTGTATAACATAACTCAAGGATGGTCCCTGCTTCAAATAAGTATTAGCATTTTGTTTCTTCTGACACAATAATACATTTTGAGCCAGATCCAATCAACGTGAGTGGAGCAAGGGCAATTTACATTCACTGAGGACCTGGGTCTTTGTGCCTAAACATTTACAATACAGACCACAAAGCATATTAAATGAAGACCTGGGGTCAAACTTTCAAGTGTTCGGCATCTATAATTGGGGTTGTATTCTCGAAAGAGCTCAGCTCTCTGCTTGGGCACCTACATAAGGTCCAGATTTTGAAAAAGCCTTCAGTAGCTCCCACTTCAACGCGTACAAACAGATTTTCCAAAGGACTCAGCACCCAGCAGGCACTCATTGTTCCGAGCAATTTGGCAAATCAGTCCATTTATTTGAGTTCCTAAATGGGTGCTGAGCTCTTTGGGAAATCCGGCCCATAAAGCCGGATTCTCCTCCACTGACTTCAGTGGAGTTACTACTGATTGACACCAGTGTAAGAAAGGGCAGGATCATACCCATAACGCTTAATACTTTGCACTATTCAGCCCTCCTGTAGCCACAGCTGGAAAATTCTGTGTCTGTAGGGACTGGAATATCAAAATGAAAAGGGGACACCTGTCATTCTTCATTCCCCACACTCATCCCACCCCTCTCCTCTCCTCCTGGGCTGGGCCTGCTCCTGCCGGCTTGGCTGGTTACTGCTACCAGCCAGACCCCTCTCTGGCCTGCTAGTGGCAGAGCCACCCACCACCCCCTGTGGCGGTTGTGGTGTCTCTCTAGTACCGTCACACAGCTCTGCCTAGAAGCACAAGTGTAGCTGCTCTCCCTGAGGGCTGAGGAGAATGAACATACAAATGGGACATTTAAGTGTGTTGTTTTAAGTCTCCAAATTCGCAGGACGGATTGCTGAAAAGTGGGACCATCCACGGGGGAAAAAGAAAACCCCAAACAAACAAGCTTTCCCCATGCCCACAGTGCTCTCAGACGGCTTTCTAACAGCCTGGGCAGGGGAACTGCAGTTCTGTGTCCTTATGTCACAGAGTTAGGACTAATATGTATCTAATTAATTTTTTTTTAAACTTCGTGTCTTTCCGCTAACTAAAGGGGGGAAAGTTCTCATGAGTTCCACATGTGCAATCTGGGTTCTGTGCTAACTGAGTCAGTTCTGTGAAGAATGGGAAACAGAAAGATGTAGCTATCTGAGAAAAAACATTCCGATACCTTACATTGTATTTATTTGAATATTGCCCAGTAGTACCAAAGCAGTGAACTTGTGAACTTCCCTAAATGCTACTGATTATCTCAACTTAATTGTTTTTGTAGCAATTGCTTCCACAGTTACTGCTGCTCCCTTGATTGCATTTTCCCACTGCTCTTCGAGCTTGTCTACCTTTCTCTTAAGGAGACCATGACAAGCAATTTAGGCCCTAAGTCTCACATATTTAAAATCCACTAGGTACTGGTCTCTGGATTCAATTGCTTTTCCTGCTAAACTCACAATTCCATTACCAATGCATTTAAAAGGAAAACAGACACTATTTCAGTGTGACACATTCAAACAGCACTGTCCATACTGCCCTTGCTGGGTATTCAGCTGCAGTTCAGGGCATAAATATTCAGAGGAGCCTCAGAACCACAATTTTTAAGTGGGCCACAACTATGTAATTTAATGCCCCCTTCCCATGGCCTCCTCCTTTTGCCATCCATCCTAAACATCCATCTACACCATACTCTCAGCTCTACATTCCCCCTTTCATCTGCTTTGCAGCTCTCCAATTTGGCCCTCAGTGTAAATTAGAGCAACTTCTGACCTGCTCTAACTTACACCCAGGTGCCTATTGCCCCAAGGGGTCATTGTGGCAACCAGGAATAGCCAGAGCACAGAGGTGTTCTGGCCACACCCCTTTTGGCCCATCCACACCTTTACACCAGGGGCTGTGACACATAGAGCCCCTGCCAGCTCTTTGCTATTCCAGGAATCCCCTTATGCTGAGAAATTACTAACTGGATGAGTCCACTAGGTTTAAAGCCCCTCTTGTGCCAGTGGAGTAGTGCATAGTGACCAGGCCTGATATTTTCCAGACGACATCAGTTCCTGCTGGTATCAACAGTGCTGCACAGGCTCTGGCAAACAAACAGGCAATGGAGTGAACAAATTTCAAATAACAAGAAAACCCGGGGTTATCATCATTGATGCTAACCAAAATTTTGGAAGGGGTGTTAATCCTGATGCTTCAGGATTTATGCCAATCTATTAGAAATCAGGAATAGATCAAATGGGGAAAGCAGATTATCCCATCTCTGTTGCTGGGGGGTTCTTACACCTAGCTGCTATACAATGTCGGTCCCAGGATATTAGAGAGATATGGTGGGTGAGGTAATATCTGTATTGGACTAACTTCTGCCAGTGAGAAAGACAAGTTGATGAAAGACATCTGGTTACTGCCAAAGGCAGGACATGGAACTATACGGAGCTTATGTCTGAGCCACTCTGGGGAGTCCTATTGGTACCTTCTCTATTAAAAGCCCAATCCTGTGAGGTGCTGCATACCGTCAGTTCCCACTGAAGTCTGTGGAAATGCATGGATCTCTGTGCCTTGTAGGACTGGTTTTAGAGAAAAAACAATGAGGAGTCCTTGTGGCACCTTAGAGACTAAATTTTTGGGGGGCATAAGCTTTTGTGGGCTAAAACCCACTTCATCAGATGCATGAAGTGAAAAATACAGGCGCAAGCATAAATACATGAAAGGATGGGGGTTGCTTTACCAAGCGTTAGGTCAGTCTAACAAGAACATTATTATCATTATTATTTATTTTATTATTCCATTTTACAGACAGGGCAACTGAAATACAGACAGGGGGATAGCTCAGTGGTTTGAACATTGGCCTGCTAAACCCAGGGTTGTGAGTTCAGTCCTTGAGAGGGCCATTTGGGGATTGGTCCTGCTTTGAGCAGGGGGTTGNCTGCTAAACCCAGGGTTGTGAGCTCAGTCCTTGAGAGGGCCATTTGGGGATTGGTCCTGCTTTGAGCAGGGGGTTGAACTAGATGATCTCCTGAGGTCCCTTCCAACCCTAATAATCTATGATTCTATGATAAATCAATTAACAGCAGGATACCAAGGGAGGAAAAATAACTTGTAAAGTAGTAAGAGAGTGCTCCATTTCAGACAGTTGACAAGAAGGGGTGAGTAACAGTAGGGAGAAAATAGTATTGGGGAAATTAAGTTTAGATTTTGTAATGACCCAACCACTCCCAGTCTTTATTCAGGCCTAAGCTGATGGTATCCAGTTTGCAAATTAATTCCAGTTCTGCATCTTCACATTGGAGTCTGTTTCTGAAGTTTTTTTGTTGAAGAATTGCCACTTTCATGTCTGTTATTGAGTGACCAGGGAGAGTGAAGTGTTCTCCTACTGGTTTTTGAATGTTATGATTCCTGATGTCAGATTTGTGTCCATTTATTCTTTTGCATAGAGACTGTCCAGTATGGCCAATGTACATGGCAGAAGGACATTGCTGGCACATGATGTCATATAGTGGTATATGTGCAGGTGAATGAGCCCCGGATGGTGTGGCTGATGTGGTTAGGTCCTATCACTCTGAAACCTGGTTTTAGAGAGACAGCCCTGCAGAAAAGTCAATAGGAAAAGGATGCAATCAGGGGTTTTCTGGGAGAGAGCCATAAGTTATCAACCTACAAAGGCAATGGGAAGTGTGTCCCCGTTAAAAAGTGCAACACTCAGCAGCAACACAGCCAGGAAGTTAATGGAAGGGAGGCACTCACATACCAGACCCAGCAGGTTGACTGGAGCAGTCCCAGTTGTTGTAATCATCATCAAAGGGTGTGTCCGCAGAAGAGAGGTGCTGCAGGGCTCCTCCTCGCTCTGTTAATTGCTTGTAGCAGTGGTGAGAAGCCCAGCATTTCTGAGCGTGAACATCATGCTAATGTTTTTCTGCCTTGCTTTCAAGCCAGGCCAGCTTTTATCTTTGGCATAAACCTCAGTCCCAAATCTCTGCCAAACCAATACAGATGTTTTAACACCCACCAGTGCCCAGATAATTACAAACAGAGCTGAGAGTCTGTTTGGGGATGCTTTTTTCTTAGTTGACTGGACTTCCAGCCATTGTATGCACGCACCCCCCCACACCCTTACATCAGAGCTTTAAAAGACCTTCCTATGGTCTAAATTGCTAATATTAAGTATGTCATGGTAGCGCCTAGCACCCCTTCTGTACTGGCCAGTAGAGCGCTTCTGGTACATAGGGAGTCAGGTGCTGTTCCCTTTTGAAGGGTATCACAGCTCAGGCTGTATTGTGTGTTCCCAGGGGTATTCTGTTACTACAGTGAAGCACCTTGGTATCCTTGTGCCCGCAACTGGAGCTGTCTCTGAGAAAGCTTAGATTAGAGCCATGTATGTGACACCATCTGGGCCTTTAGGTGCTTGGGAAGCTTTGGTGTATGAGAAAGGAGAACCAGGTGCATGGACTTTAATGAGATAACACCCTTGACTGAGAACACCAGATTCGCTTCACCCAAACTATCAGACAGCCACCTGATGGGAATGATATCTGACCATGATCAGCCCAGATCTGATCACAGCCACTGCTCTCCCCCATAATCAATCCCCAGAACAGCCACAGTCTGAGAGTTTGAAAACAAAAAAATGTACAATGTGGAATCTCTTGTCAACACTTCTCAGGCATGAAGGAGGTTTTCATCTGACATTATTCCAGTTTGTTTCCTGTTGCCTTGGAGACCACTTTAAATTAAACACTAATATTTTGAAAGAGAATATGATTCTAAATCACCTGCAATGCAACATTCCATTCTAATGACATTATCATATTAGTGTGTGTGTGTGTAATGACTTTGAAGTGTTTCTGGTAACATTGCATTTAGGTTTAAAAAAAACTGTACTTTTCCCATGGCTCTAGGAAAAACCCTCTAAGTTCTTATCTAAAGTGAAAGCAGCAGAGAATCCTGTAGCACCTTATAGACTAACAGACGTTTTGGAGCATGAGCTTTC
>NC_133769.1:358665356-358669186 GCF_003597395.2 Chelonoidis abingdonii
CCGGAAATCCTAGACGCCCCATCATCTCGGGCATTGGCACTCTCACTGAAGGACTGTCTGGATATGTGGACTCTATACTCAGACCCTATGCCACCAGCACTCCCAGCTATCTCTGCGACACCACTGATTTTCTGAGGAAACTACAATGCATTGGTCACCAATTGGGTTTAGGGTGACCAGATAGCAAGTGTAAAAAATCGGGACGGGGGTGAGGGGTAATAGGTGCCTATATAAGTCCCTAAAATCGGGACTGTCCTTATAAAATCTGGATATCTTGTCACCCTAATCGGGTTTTGGGGGGTAGGGGAGGTTTCTTCTCCATTTGGGGTGGCAAAAAAGCTGGAGCTGGCCCTGCTTAGAAGTGTGTATTGCAGTTACAGGGTAGAGAGGTGAAAGATTAGTCATGATCAAATAAATGGATTCTGAATGCAGAGGAAACTGCTGATGATTGAAATGGAAATCTGAGAAAAGGCTCATAGGCTCTTGTTTCTAGTTTAGTTTGGGGCTAAAATTTCCAAAAATCCTGAAGTGACTTAGGAGCCCAAGTCCCATTTTCAAAGGTGACTGTGATTGGAGTGGAGGACTGCAGGGTTCTGTTTCTGACTCTGGGATGCAGCAAGGTCTAGCCATGATGACAGATGGGCACTGTGGGTCGGGACCCCGGGGTTCTATTCCCACCTCTAGAAGGGAATGTGCTTAGAGCAGAGGACTGGAAGGGAAGGCTCCTGGGTTTTACTTCTGACTCTGCCACTGATTTTCTCTATGGTGTTGGCCAAGGTGTTTAACATCCAGGTCCCTCCATTTACTCTGTAAGTTGGAAGTAAGAATGCTTACCTCATAGGGTGTTCGGATAAATAATCAAAACACATTTGTAGAGCACTTGGAGATCAGTAGCGGGCAGATTCTCTGTACAGATTAAGTAAGAATATTTGTGCCTCTCATTCATTCACTTGAATGGAAATGGCAATATCTCACATTTAAGCAAATCAGTTTGGAACAGTCTCACACCTCCACATGGTTAACATTTTCACACCCTTTCCCTGAGCCTTAAGACCCATTGCCAGTTTCCTTGAAAATGTCTATAAAACACAAAACCTCCAGTCTCATTAATTAATTAATTCCCTGCTGAGCACCCTGTCATCAAGTTAGAAGTGTGGTGATGTTTGTTTAAGCAAGGAGAGACACCTGCTCTCTGCTTACTGTGTGTTCCTCACATCTCTGTGCAATAGCTTCTTATCCATCCTTGAGCTCCCCATTCAGAGGGCTTGGACCTAAGGCCCCCCATGCTGGGCGCCAAGGTGGTGTTCGCTGCACACTCGGAAAGGCTGTCATAGCGATAATACTTATAACACATTACTCTATAGCACTTTTCATCAGTAGATCTCAAAGGCAGTCTCTGTCAATATCCCCATTTTACAGATAGGGAAACTGAGGCACAGAGAGGTGCTGTGACTTGCCCAAAGTCACCCAGCATGCTAGTGGCAGAGGAAGGAATAGAATCCAGGCCCTTTTGGTCCTAGTGTCTAGCCACTATCCCACACTGCCTCACACATACAGCTACAGAGGCTGTGGACTGCTCTGGTGGTGTTCTCATTTGTCTAGCCTAACCAATCTGGTCTAATCAATAGGTTCCATTCGGGTGCCAAGGTTTGGAGGCGGGGGGCGGGAATGACTAAACCTTAATTTCTTGTCTACCCATAATAACCATGTAGCTGGTGAGGCCGGCCTGACCCCACTGTCCTTGGCTAATCTCTCGCCAAACATTTTTAGACCCACTGAAGGGCTGCTTGGAAATCAGATGACACACGAAGGGCCCATCAAAAGCAGAAACTCACAATCATAGATGATGAGCAAAATAAAAATCTATTTATTTCTAGGTCATCTCCCCATAGCAGTTTGTTTCAGTGAGAAAGCCCCATAGAGAGACCCTACAACTTACTGGTATGCTTATTAGGTGCATGTATTTCAGTGGCTCCTAGAGTCCCCATCCCAGCTGGAAGAGAATCTGTTGTCCTAAACACTGTGCCCACACACAGTAAGAGCATCCCTGCCCCAAGGCTCTGACAGGCTGAACAGATGAGTCAGCTGGTCAGGAACTGGAATTTCCATTCCAGATGAAATTCCAACATTTGGATTTATTTTTTCATTGTAAATCAGAATGAAAAGCTCAAATTTCAAAATTTTCTGCAAAATGAACATTCATTTTCAGTCAATCTCGGTGTTTGTTTTTGATTGTCAAGCGTCTTTCAAATGTTCTATTTTATAAGATAATATAAAATACATTTCTAAATGAAAAGTCACTTCAGAAGGAAAAATCCAAACTTTCCAGTCCAAATATGTTAAATCACATTTCTACTTTTTTCCCTGAAATGAAATTTCTTTGAAATCGGCACATTCCCACAGAAAGTATCTAACTTAGTAGAAAGGTTTTGACCAGGTTTACTCATTATCCCTGTTTTTCAGATGAGGAAGTGAGGCACAGCAAGATCATGGCCAGAATTTTCAGAAGAGCTTGGCTTCTTGGATATCGTAGTGCAAGCTCAGTTGACTTTTGGGTCCCTAAATGAGAGCTGAGCTCTGTTGAAAAGTTGGCCCCACCTTTAGGTGTTGAATGCTTGGAAATCTGACTTTAGGTGACTCACTTGGGGGCACATAGTGAAATCCTGTGGCAGAGCCAGAAATGCAAGCCAGCTCTCCTGAATCCCATCCTACTGTCATGATCTCAAGACCATCTCTCCCATCTCATGCAATTCTTAGTTCTGGTTGCTCTGGAAGTGGCAGTAACTTCATGAGGAGTTTCCGGGGGGCACTGTATCAAGCCTGTGGTATTTTCCAGCCTCAGTGGGGAAACAAGAAACAATTAAAGTAGATCATTATTTCTCCTTGTGGTCATATAAACATTCCCAGTGGAAATGAATTCGGGGACATGTTATTTACCCTACCTATCAAGCCTCTGACAGGGCTGGGCTAACGACTGTGAAGTCAGTTCTCCCTGGCCAACGAGGTAAGGCTGTAGCCTATAGTGGTCCTGTGCCTGACCCTTTAAAACACCGTGACTGAACTTACTGTTAACATGGCAGGAGAGGACAGGTTGTTATTGCTACCATGGCTTTACTGGGGCCACAGAAGAGAAAACAGCCTCTTTTCAACATAAATGTCTAATCCCTGTTAATGGTTCTTACCAAGCAATTTGCCTCAATAATTGTAGGCCCATCTTGACATGAGTTACATGACATAAGTAAGACTTAATTTCTCAGTGGGCATGACTGGGAAGGTGAATGGAACATTAATTTGTAACAAACCTTAGGCTGGAGTCAGTCTAGCTAAGAAAAGTGGTTGGTACTAGGGACAAGATAACAGTACATGGACAGAGCATGCTGTACAAGGATTGATTAGTGAAAAGTATCCAAGCCAGTCATGAAGCATATGATGCAATGTATAGTCAGGAATGCAAGTGTTAGTATAGATATATGTAAGGAAGCATTTTGCTGTGTAATTTTGGATTTGTGTTGTAGCATCCACCCACTATGTTTAAACCTGCTCAGCTTGGGCACAGTGTTGCTCTGTGCCAAATGAAGGTACCTGAGTGCCCAATTCTGGAATCAAACTGAATTTTTGGGAACCAAGTGGAAGAGAGTCTCAGGGCATCCCAACAATAATATCCTGCAGCAGGGAGTTCCACACGCTAATAACACATCCAGCCAAATTCTGCTGCAGATACCAATTGGCTTTCCCATTGACTTCAGTGGGAGTAGCACGTTTATCTAAAGGCAGAATTTAGCTTTCTGTAAAATGTATTCTACTGTCCGTGTATTAAATGTCCCTTCATG
>NC_133769.1:358670245-358679259 GCF_003597395.2 Chelonoidis abingdonii
GTCAGGCTTGACAAAGCCCTGGCTGGGATGATTTAGTTGGGAATTGGTCCTGCTTTGAGCAGGGGGTTGGACTAGATGACCTCCTGAGGTCCCTTCCAACCCTGATATTCTATGATTCTATGACTGGAACTCCGAGGTGCTACCACAACACAAAGAATAAAAATCAGCAGTGGTCTGACCTCCTTTATAGCACATGCAGTGCAGTAATTCCTGTATTCAAGGGAATTAATCTACCATAGGAGAATAGAGAGAGCCCTGACCTGAACTTTTAGATCTAAATTTAATCCTGGATCTGAATTCAAGTCTTATGACTCGAGCCTTGAACCCATCTCTCCTGTTAGAGGACAGAACCAGGACCCCAGAAACACTCTGTCTGGTAGCTGATTGGTAGCAATCAACACAGTAAGCCTTCTCTGCAGTCCTAAAGCAGCTAGTGGGCTCTGTGTTTTCATGTATTTTACATCTGAATACCAGGGAAGCCATTAGCATTTGGATTTGCTTCTCAGTCAGTTCCTGCTAGGGGGTGGAGCAGGGAATCTCATGTGAATTGCAACAAGGTTATGCAAGGCCGGTCAGGCGGGCATATTGCTGTGCCTTTTATGTTGCAGCCTCTCTCCCTTTCCCTCTTTGTCCTTCAAATAATTGATTTCTGTTTAAATAACAGAGATATTTAATGCTTTGAGGTCAGGATGATCTGACTTGGCTCTTTTCCCTTCTCTCTCTCTCTCTCTTCAGTGCTGTGATATTTTCCCTTCATTCCCATGCTCCTCTGAGGCTATCACTGCTTTGGAAGGGTCTTAGGTTTCTGTATTCTTTTTACAAATCTGAGGAGATTGCTGACACTTCTGCACCCAGAGATGTTATTTTATTTACATTGATCTCTCTCTCTCTCTCTCTCTCTGTACTCTCCCCTCAGCAAATGTTCATTTTGTAACACACAAACAAAACAGCAAAAGCCAAACTCACATAAACTTGCTTATTTATTGAAGCAAAATCTTATGCTTGGAACAGGTGTTGAATTGACAGCCTGGGCAACAGCCGTCCTTTATTTACCCTAAGAACTAACACCAGTAGTGCAAACTTCTCACTATCCTGTGAACTTGTTGATTGATGCACCATCTTTAGGGGGTGAGAGGATATTTCAATCATTGGCCTCTCTGCTGAGTGCCAATGGCAGTGGAATGTAGATATCTCTCCACTGGGAACTGGACTGAGACCACCAGTTCTTTTTGCACTGGCCACCAGTTTGCATTCACTACTGAGGAAAGGTGGTCTTATTCTTAAGGCATCAGACTGCACCTTAGTAGCTGTAGATTCAATCCTTGCCTCTGCCACAAACTTCCCATATGTACTTGGTCACGTCACTTAATCTCTCTTTGCTCAGTTCCCCATCTAGGATGATACTTCCTTCGTCTGACTTGTCTATTCTGGCTGAAAGTTGTTTGTGGCAGGGACTATCTCTTAGTTTGTGTTAGTACAGCATCTAGAACAACAGAGCTCTGATCTCAGCTGCACTTCTGGGCAGACTATAATGCAAGCAGTAGTAACCTGCCCTGCATTTGGAGCAGTAACCTAGAGGTGAAAAGCTGTAGCCCGTTATCAGTTCCCTGTGGCACCTAGCTTCCTTAAATACATGAAATGGATAGTGGTTGATTCTGTGGGCCAAATGTTCAGCTGGTGTAAACTGGAATAGCGCCATCAAAGTCAATAGACCTGCACTAATTAGCAGCACTAATTTTCACCAACTGAGGCTCTGGCCCGTAGAATCATTGTCAGGTATAACACAGCTATATTGCAGTAGGGTGAGCATCATCAGCTCCCATTGAAACTGGGCATCATGTCTGAGCATCAGTTGTCCATTGTGCTTCATATTTCAACAGAAGATTACTTGTGAGTTTTGAACTTCTGCTGTAGGTGAGCAGCCAATCCTAGCATTCAGAAACTGTGTCTATGGGGATGGATGCTATAGAGAGCCCTAAAGCAGATGCGAGAATATCTTACTAGGAAGTAGCATTCACTGTAACTTTGAAAATCTCTCCTCCTGAGCTTAATGCAATGACTTCATCATAGTCCTCTAGCGTTGCACTTGGGGGTTTTGAGTTCAAGTTTCGACACTGCTGTTGGGCTGAGTTTAAAATTACAACGACCCAGTGACTTTCTAGGTCTTAATGGTCCCCGAAGAAAAGAGACAAGGGAGGAATTGTGGTGTTAACTTTAAAGGGCATTGAGTTCGATGAGAGAATGTGCAGAACGAAAGAAGAGAAGGCAGCGATCAAAATCTGCCAGCAAGAAGTGGGGAAGGAAAAAATGTTGAGATCATCTTTCCCATTAAGCTGTTAGATGGACATTTATAAGGTGACTTTACTTCTCCGCTCCAGACCTCTGTCAATTTTCTGAAGAGGAGAGATGGGTTTTTTTCCTCATTTCATATTAGATTTTCCAAATGTGATAGAGTCAGAGGGAGGAGGAAAGGTTTGGTAAATAAAAAGATCTCAGAAAGAGCACACTTATTTGGCAGAAGCAAAGTGACCTGAGAGAGACATGTCAGGCAGCTGGTGCACTGAGACCCTGACAGTTATGCTGACCAATATTGTTTCATTGTTTCCTGTTACTCCCCCTGTCTGTAACCACGTCTTGTCTTATACTTAGGGAATGTCTACACTAGAAATGCTACAGCATTCTTCCATCGACCTAGTGGTGTCTACATTGGGGCTTAGATCAGCTTCATTACATTGTACAGGGTATGACATTTTTCACAGCCCTGAGTAAAGTGGTTATGCTGACTTAACTTTGCACTGTAGGACACCCTTAGATTGGACGCTGGCCCTGTTGAAGTCAAGAACAAAACTCCCATTGAGGGGCCAGGATTTCACTCTATGCTTTGGCACTATGTGTTCGGTGTCAATGGTGCAGGCGCTGCATCAGTGAATGGAAGACGGATCCTCTCCAGACAGGTGGCAAAGGAGACACCTCCTGAGCCTCACCACTGTCTGGATTCTCTTGTAGAAGGTGATATGTTACTATCCCCATTAAAAAAAAATACACATACTGTCAATTTCAGCAGGAAGAGGACCGGGCAAGAGGTGAGCCGAGAGCCATGTCTCAGACTTTGCAAGCTCCCATTATAAGCAAGTGTCATATGATCATAGTAACATAGGACTGGAAGTGACCTTTATAGGTCATCTAGTCCAGTCCCCTGAACTCATGGCAGGACTAAATATTATCTGGACCATCTCTGACAGGTGTTTATCTAACCTGCTCTTAAAAATCTCCAGTGATGGAGATTCTGTAACCTCCCTAGGCAATTTGTTCCAGAGCTTAAATACCCTCATAGATAGGAAGTTTTTCCTAACCTAACCTGTCCTAAATCAACCTTGCTGCAATTTTAAGCCAAGTACTTCTTGTCCTGCCCTCAGTGGTTAAAGAGAACAATTTTATCATCCCTCCTCTTTATTTCAGTCTTTTACATACTTGAAAACTGTTATCATATCCCCCCTCACTCTTCTCTTCTCCAGACTACACAAACCCAAGTTTTTAAATCTGTCCTCTCAGGTCTTGTTTTCTAGACTTTCAATAATTGTTGCTGCTTCTCTGGACTTTCTCCAATTTGTCCACATCTTTCCTGAAGTGTGGAGCCCAGAACTGGACACAATACTCTAGTTGAGGCCTTATCGGTGCTGAGTAAAGTGGAAGAATGACTTCTTGTGTCTTCCTTACAACACTCCTGCTAATACATTTCAAAATAACTTTCACTTTTTTCCAACAGTATTACGTTATTGACTCATATTTAGTATGTGATTCACTATGCCTCCAGATCATCTTCTGCAGAACTCCTTACTCAGAAGTCATTTCCTAGTTTGTATTTGTGCAGTTAATTGTTCCTTCTGAAGTGGAGTATTTTGCATTTGTCCTTACTGAATTTCATCCTATTTACTTCAGACCATTTCTCCAGTTTGTCAGGATCATTTTGAATTCTAATCCTATCCTTCAAAGTGCTTGCAACCCCTCCCACATTATTGGCAAACTTTACAAGTGTGCTCTCTATGCCATTATCCAAATCCTTTATGAAGATATCAGATAGATCTGAACTCAGGACAGATCCCTGTGGGACCACACATAATATGCCCTTCCAGCTTAACTGAGAACCATTGATAACTACTCTCTGAGTATGGTTTTTCTCACCTTATAGTAGATTCATCTAGGCTATATTTGCCTAGTTTGTGTATGAGAAAGTCATGTGAGACAGTATCAAAAGCCATTCTAAAACTGAGATATATCACATCTACTGTTTCTCTGACCCCATCCATAGGCTTGTTACCCTGTCAAAGAAAGATATTAGGTTGGTTTGGCCTCATTTGTTCTTGACAAATCCATGTTGACTGTTGCTTATCACATTATCTTGTAGTTGCTTACAAATTGATTGTTTGATTATTTGCTCCAGTATCTTTCTGGGTACTGAAGTTAAATTGACTTGTCAGTAGTTCCCTGGATTATCCTTATTCCCCTTTTTATAGGTAGGTACTATATTTGTCCTTGGGATCTCTCCTGTCCTCCACAAATTCTCAAAGATAATTGCTAGTGGCTCAGAGATCTCTTCAGCCAGGTCCTTAAGTGTTCTAGGGTATATTTTGTTAGGCCCTGCCAACTTGGAGACATCTAGCTTGTCTAAATAATTCTTAACTTGTTCTTTCCTTATTTTACCCTCAGATCCTGCCCCACTTGCACCCATGTGCCATTATGGAGGCACATGGGCACAAGCCAAAAGCATCAAGAGCTGATGACTTCATAGATCGATTTGATTGGTTGCTCGGATAATCCACATCTAGACCATGAACCCTAATTTGTCTCTGAATTTAGCTTGCTTTAAAAGGCAATTCCTAGCCTCATCCACAAAACAGGGCTTGAAAGCAGGATCCATATTTCCAAGGCATATTGGACCTGATTCTCCACTCCCATTTCACAGCCACGTGATTCCATTGGCTCCTCTGCAGTTACCCTTGCTTCACAGCAACATGAGTGAGAGGGGAAGCAGGCCTATGCTATCAGATGGGCGTCCATCAGTTAACACAGTGACGTCAGGACCTGCCCTGCAAATGCCATCTCACATCAGCAGTCCTTTCTCATGCAAACACGCTATTGACTTCAATGGCACTACTTACAGGAGTGAAAAACATTCTTAGTATATGGAAACCCTGACTCTGTGTCCGAGAAGCTCATGAATATAATTGATTGTGGAAAGGGATTACAACTCTTCCATAGAAGCACCTTTTCAAGTCAGTGAACATGGGAAATGTTTCAGAGCAGAGTCTGGCTCTAGGCAGGGGAGAACTGTCATTATATCAGCTGCTATGGTTAAAAAACTACCTTCTGAGCAAAAATTTCCAAAGGAGACTGAGTAATTATTTTACTCAGATAAGCACGGGAACATTGTGTAAAAATATGTGTACCCAGTAATAGTCAAGTGCTCTAAGCAAGGGAATTTAAAGCTGTCAACAAGGAGGGAAATACCAACTTTTTAGATTGAAAAACAGTCATAAAAAATTCCTGGCTCCCAGCCTAGTAAATACTGTAGCAAGCCACAGTTTCAGATTCATATTTTTCCTTCTGGGATGGAGTCTCCGTTGTTTTTTCCTTACCATAACATAAGGCCTAACATGCACATCTTAACTATGAACTCTACAGGGCCATAGCCTCAGTTGGTGTCAGTCAACAACACTGAGTCTGATGGAGCTACGCCCATTTACACCAGCTGAGTATCGGGCTATGTTTCCTTAAGGGATCACCAAAGCGTCTGTAGCATGAACTTGAGGAGCGGTTCACATGCAAAACAATGCTGCTACCATGGAGAGAAGCTCGTAGGCATTCAGCTGTGCCCTGTACTCCCCCTGCCTTGCCAGATTGTGAGAGTTTAACTCGCAAAACTGAAGGGCTAGAAAACCAGGAAATGTGAAATTAAAATGACACTTCCCACACAACCTTAACTCTGACCCTTTGGGGATGGCATCAGGAACTGGGAGTATGACAGTACCTTAGCCCTCCCTAACTACTCCTGTCATTTGCCCTGCACCTGGCACAGTTCCAGTGTATCACGCCTGTTTGCAGAGATTTCACTGTGTTCTGTAATTCGTTGATCCAAGTAGTACTTGAGACTGGTTGCACACAAAGGCACGGTCCTGGAAGCTGCCTGAGGGACTCCTTCGGGGAAGGATCAATGAGGAGCAGACTCACAGTTGGGTGGCACAAGGATTTTTTTCGTGGCCTCCTGCCGCAGCATGTGTGTTTGAGAGCACTTTCAAATAGCTATAAACAGAAACCTGCTGCAACTGTAACTCTAGTGTTACTAGGGCCTACCCCATAATACTGCAGGCAGGGGGCTAGAGTAGCAGCCCTGCACTGTCTCTCCGGAGAATGTAGGGCTAGCAAAAGTGGAAGCACTAGCGTTCTGGGGTTAGACCACTCAGTGGTTAAAGACACCAGTGCCGATCCACGCCAGCTCTGCCGTTATTGCTGGCACTGCAGAAGCTGCGCTGGGGCTAGAACAATGGTAGGAAATAACACACTCCTTGTAGACAAGGCTCTGGAAACCGATGTTCTCTGCCCATCCAGGAAATGGGCACAGCACAGCAAACAGGGCTGATGCTAGCTGCCCTCGATGAACTAGCCCCTAGGGGCAAGGTAGGCTCTACGCCCACACTTCTTGGGAGCAGCAACCCTGCCGCAGAAGTCTCCGCTGAATGGCCTTGCCCACTCAGAACTGAGCCTGTGAGCTTATTTCCTACCACCTGTTTAGTGGCTATAGCTTTTGGAGATAGCAGCGGGGGCTGGCTTTGAACCCATGGTGGAAAAAGCCAGGACTCCATCGCCTATTACCAATCCCTCCCTTCCATTCTCCCCCTTGCATTGCCAACAATGCATGAGGTATGTTTTTTTTTAGGAGAAAGGGAGTGATCTTCAATTCAGCAGGCTTGTACTTGCTAAAAACGAACCCTATAGCCGGTATTATGATTTATATTACAGCAGGGCCAAGAGATGCCAGCTGTGATTGGAGCCCCATTGTACTAGGGGTTGTACAAACAGTCCCTGTCCTAATGAGCGTACCGTCTACATGGACAAAGGGCAATAGAAAGGATGCATTATTATCCTTCCCTTACAGATGGGGAGCTGAGGCACAGAGAGGGGAATGACTTGGCCAGGGTGACTGTGGAGAGCCAGGATTGGAATCCAGAGCTCCTGAGTTGCAGCTTTGTAGCATAATCACAAGCTCAGCCTTCCTCTAACCAATTGCCATTTCCAGACAGTACAGAAATGCTAAGGCCTTGGCTTTTCTTTAAGCGCTGGAGCTGTGTTAGTGTGGATCAAAGATAATCCCCATCATGTCAGGTGAATCTTTTAACACTGCATGCTTTTTCCCTTCCCTCCCTGCCTCCCTGAAAGTACCCGTCGCTGATGTTTGACCTAAAGCACACTTTCCTATCTAATAACAAAAATATATGTTGGCAGCCTCAGGGTGCAGCAGCTGGGTTTCTTTTTCTGGCACTTGAAATACCCTCCCAGATCCACATAACAATTCATCTCTCACCTGCTATTTATGGAGTTCATCTCACAAACCTAATGGAGTAAGTGAGTGCTGAATTCACTCCCATTAATGCGCTCGGTGTCCAGGTCAGCGCGGGAAGCGTAATGGGAATTCATTTTGAAAATCAATGCGGATGTCGATGGAATGGTGTCCCTTGAGGGAGCGGCATGCTTTTACTGGAGCTTGCTGCTCATTCCCCTGCCACCTGCTTTTTGACTTTTTTTTTTTTTAAATGTCTTCGCAATCGGGGAGAGAGTTATGGAGCCATTAGTCCTGCCTTAAATTGCTATTTATTTTTTAGTGCGCTCATCAGCTTCCCTACATCTTCAGTAGATGCCAAATCACTTTGGTGGAATGGCCCCCAACAATCGAATCTACTCGCAACACTGTTGAATTCTAACATGTCTCATTCCCATGACTGTCAGGCAGCAGTAGCCATAGGGGAGATTTGGCATGAAGGAGGTAGAAATGATAGATGAGAAGAGGCAGTTTATGATGTGGCGTAAAATGGCTGCCTTAGCAGCTAGGCCTGTGCAACAATAATCAAAATACAACATGGCCTAACGATATGGATACTTATGGAACTGGGATCCTTTTGTTTTTCATACAGCATCTCCACAGAGGCAGGCAGTCAGCTGGGGGTGGCTGGGCTGAGGGGCAGATGGGGATGTCTGACTTTTTATTTATAACAGCAAGACTTGATAAATGCAAAGTAATGCACATTGGAAAACATAATCTTAAGTACACATCTAAAATGATGGGGTCTAAATTAGCTGTTACCACTCAAGAAAGAGATTTTGGAGTCATTGTGGATAGTTCTCTGAAAACATCCACTCACTGTGCAGCGGCAGTCAAAAAAGCTAACAGAATGTTGGGAATCGTTAAGAAAGGGATAGATAATAAGACAGAAAATATCATATTGTCTCTACATAAATCTATGCTATGCCCACCTCTTGAAGACTGTGTGCAGAACTGGTTGCCTCATCTCAAAAAAGATATATTGGAACTGGAAAAGGTAGAGAAAAGGGCAACAAAAATGATTAGGGATATGGAACAGCTTCAATATGAGGAGAGATTATTAACAAGACTGGGACTGTTCAGCTTGGAAAAGAGACGACTAAGAGAGAATATGATAGAGGTCTATAAAATCAAAACTCATGTGGAGAAAGTAAATAAAGAAATGTTATTTACTCCTCATATCACAAGAACTAGGGGCCACCAAATTAAATTAATAGCCAGCAGTTTTAAAACAAAGAAAAGGAAGTATTTCACCTGTGGAACTCTTTGCCAGAGGATGTTGTGAAGGCCAAGACTATAACAGGGTTAAAAAAAGAACTAGATAAGTTCCTGGAGGATAGGTCGATCAATGGCTATTAGCCAGGATGGGCAGGGATGCAAAACCATGCTCTGAAGCGTTCCTAGCCCCTGTTTGCCAGAA
>NC_133769.1:358681214-358689991 GCF_003597395.2 Chelonoidis abingdonii
CTCCCCCTCCCCCAAAGTCCCCCCCGCTGCCCCCCCTCTTCCCCCCCCTGCACTGTCCTCATCCCACCCCCATTCCACCCCCTTCCCCCAAGTCCCTGCCCCTTCTCCACCTCCTCCCCTGAGCGCACCACATTCCCGCTCCTCCTCCTCCCTCCGGGAAAGTCCTAAGTGCCTCCAAACAGCTGTTAGGTGGCGGGGGGGGAGTGCTAGGAGGGAGGGAGAGGAGCGGGGACGCGGCGCACTTGGGAGGCGGGGTGGGGGAAGCTTGGCTGCTGGTGGGTGCTGAGCATCCGCTAAGTTTTCCCTGGGGGTGTTGCAGCCCCGGAGCACCCATGGAGTCGGCGCCTATGCTGTTGTGAGCGAGGTGAAACCTTGTTGTGGATTGAGTTAAAACCTTGTTGAGATGAATGGACGTGAATGCACTCTTCAGTTAACATAACTGTATGGATAAATTAATCACAATCCTCCACCTAAGACAAAAGGATTATGTGACCCTGCCTGAGAGTTTTAGACTGTGTGGGCAGAAGAATTTTTGCTGGGTATTATAAATTCAAGTAGAGACCTGTTAGTACAGTACAGCTCTGGAAGAAGCTGGAGAGAGAGCTTTTGGGTCTGATGCTGGCTACAGAGGTTTAGGGCTATAAGCAACAAAGCTATCCCCTGGTTTGGGTTCCTCCTGTGTTTGGAGAAGCAGGACTTTGTACATTCCTTGTAAATAAACAAGATTGCATCAAAGAAATATCAGCCTCTATCATCTGTTTTTCGTCCCAGCTGGAACACTCACAGGCTTTGATTAGCCACTTGGTTCAAAATGGGGTAACACTACTAACCAGTGGGCTCCATTTCTTGACTTCGCTGAGAGTTTTCCCTGGGCAAAAACTGCTGTTTGCAGTTTCTTGCAGTCTGTTTGCAGTCTGTTACCTCTGTGTATTTATCTGTCAGGCACATAGTCTGGCAGGCCACTTGTCTGGTTCAGAAGTGGTGCTGTGTGTGAACTAAGGCCGTGATCCTAATCCAGATCTTAGTGCACAGGTGTCCACTTCACAAACCCACCATCACAACTCTCACTTATCTGCCCCACTGGGCAGAAAGGTTAAGGACTGAATGGACATGGAGACTGAGCTGTCTGTCTCTCCTTTCATAAGGTACAAATTTGTAACAGTGGAACAACTGACCTTGGGCTGCGGTAGATTCTCCATCACTTAACTTTTTCAAATCAAGACCGGAGTATCTTTGTAAAAGAGCTGCTGCGGCTCAAACAAGAAGTTATAGTCTCAGTGTGGGGATTAGTGGGTGACGTTCTTTGGCCTGTGCACTGCAGAAAGACAGACCGGCTGATCATAATCAATATCTAAGAATCCCTATGGATGGTCCTGGCAGATCACAGTAGAGGCAAACGAGCAGTTTGCACTGTTGTCAACTGTGCTGTGCCAGCTCCATGGAGAGAGAATTTAATTCCCCAGGACTGTCAATCAGGCACTTTCCTCATCAACACTACATTAGTTAAAATCACAGCTATAAAAACGGTGACTTCAGTACCATATGACTAAAGTTTTATATGCACTGTGATTATGTGCCTCGCCTGGGAGCCCTTGAAACCACTTTAACTAAACTGGCTCTGCTTTTCCAATATATATTGTCCCTTATTTTTATGGGGCTTACAGCCTGGTTGTAAAAATTCATGCCTGATTCAAGCTCTTGGCGCACATTTATCGGAGAGCTGAGATGGCAGCAAGATTGCTCTTGATCTCTGTAGGGGCATTGGGTGGAAATAGAGTTAGTATTTAAAATGTATTTTCTCTTTCAACAACAATGCAGAGGCAGTGTTGGGTAGTGGCTAGAGAAGGGGACTTTGAGTTAGTCCTTGCATCTCTTCCCACTTCATCTTGTGTAAATCAAAGTCAATGGAGTTACACCATAAAACCCGTAGGAGAGGAGAATCAGGACTCTGGAATGCCTTCCTGCTCCGCCACTGACTCAGTGTGTGACCTTGGACAAGACACCTCACTGCTCTGTGCCTCGGTTTACCCTTTTGTAACTAGGATGTAATAATGATCCCAAACAGGTGTGTGGTGAAGTGTATTGAGCACCTGTCTCTAAAGCCTCTGGGGAGTTCTTTGGATGAGAAACGCAACTCATTATTTAAAACCTCCCATTTATAAACTGATATTCCAGTGAGTTCACGACAATGCTAGGGTCTGATTTCCAGATTTGTGCCTTGTGTAGTCATTTACCCCTGTGCAAAGTGAGCACAAAAAAGGATGTAAAATGCTGCCACTGTATGCTGGTAATGTTGTGGACTCACTGTGCACAAGTGTGAATGGCTACCCAAGGCAGGGAAGAATCAGGCTCCCTCGCCTCAGGGTGTCCCAGAAAGCCAAATGCAGCCAGCCATCTCCTTTTTGTATTCCCTCCTCAGGCTCAACTGGGGCTAAGCTTGAAGGCAAGAACTTGGGAACTAAAGAACTTATTGTTTAGGGAGGCCCTTAGGAGCCCTTCAGTGGGAGCCTGATTTAGTTCTTTCCTAAGCAGAGACCCTGAATTTGATTCTCCTCTCATGCTGGTTTGCTGACTTCAGGGAACAGTCTCCTGATTTTCACTGGAGTAAATAAGAGGATAAACAAGATCCTATTCCTGTCAAGTGCTGAGAAACCTCCTTCGTCACCGCACATGACCAGGCCCTCAGTCCATTTACTCCATGACCTCTTAATTCCTCCTGTTTCTCCATATTCCCCTACAGAGAAGGTGGCATTTGATGCTGCCAGCTTATCGTTGCACCACTGGACCGAGTTTCCAGTTCCTGGATGTATTTGTATATGTACATCACCTCGGTGGCTTTGTCGGCAGATACTCACTAACTTAATACCAGCACCAACAACTGTCTCTGTTTCCCTATGCTGAGGAACATGATGGGTTCCTGCATGACTATGTCACTAATAACCATAAGCAAAACCATCTCCCTCTCTCTGAATGCCTGGGCATTTTCCTAAAGAGTCTAAAGTTCAAATTATTAAGGACAAGGTTGGCATGAATCATCAGTCCTTGTGAAAGGCACCACCAAATGGGCAACCTGGAGAATTAAATCTTGTCTTTATCCACAGCCTGGATGGTGGGAACACAAGTTTGCCCACGCTACCCCGCCAATGTGTTTCAGTCATGATCTGGAGTTAAGAATACAGTTTAGAGTCCCATGGCCCATTCAGTGGTTGGATTGCCTGCAAAGCTGCCGTTGGATTGGTGTCTTTTGCACGGTGTTATTTTTAAGACCTTCACAGCTGAGATCTCTAGACAGGTATAACTTTGATGACTGAAAGTAAGTGCCTAATTGAATGGCAGGGGGGCGGTGGTCTGGGGGTAGAACACCTTGCTGCAGAGGCAGGTGGTGGGTGTTCTTTTCCCACCTCTGTCCTTAGCCCAGTGAATGTTTTTGGGTAGGCGACTGTATGTCTTGCTTTCCTCCTCTGCCTTTGTATGGTGCTTGTAGATCTATGGCTAGAAAGGGCTAGCTGTTCACTTGCTAATAATCCTCATTGTATTTTTCTCACACAGACACTCTGAGGAACATTCCCTTGGTGAGCCATGGTCCCCGCTCCTCCCCAGCAGAGCTAAACAGCTCTAACCACCACTTGCTCAGAGAACGCAAGTCATCAGCTCCTGCCCACTCCAGCCAACCTACCTTGTTCACTTTCGATTCACCTGCTAACCACGTCCAGACCACCTTGTCTGCCAGCGCCCCACAGGACTATCTCTTCCTGCACCAGTGTATGAGCCGAAAATCAGAAAATACAAGGTACAGTAGGAGGTCTGTGGGCAAACATGGGGGAAACCCCGTAACATCAGCAATGATATTCCACCCTCAAAGCTATATCCAGAGGGAGCGCTGGTGGTTGGCTACAGCATAGGCATACGGGGGTTGGGGGGGATGGGGGGGGCTACTTCCAGCTCTGCCACTGACTGGCTACCTGATCTTGGGCAAGTCACTTAATCTGACATATCTATCACTGACATCAATGAGAATTGTGCCTTGATCAAAGGCATGATGTCAGCCTTAGCGCATCAGTAGATCTAGGCAGCTGAAGAGAGGGTAATTATCTTCATGTTCCCTTGATCCCCACAGCTGCTGTGGGGTGGGGTGGCCCATGGCATAATTTAGAGCAGCCTTGGGGGTCATCTACATTACACCCAGCTATAAAGGCTTCCAGGGGGCTGTTCCAATGATAGGGATTGCCAGCATGCAGCTGAACTGTGGCCATGCCCCCTGTGCTGGCATGGCTGAGAGAGACTATGCTAACCAAAGAAATCCTAAACTGCCCAGCTTTCTAGCCCCTCCGCACTGCAAGAATCTGACCCATCATTTCCAGTTTTAACCTTTTAAGCAAAGCTTTCTGGACAAAATAACCATTTTTCCTTTTCAAGAGACGGGTGGATTTGCCTGCTGTTTGACACCCTTCTGACGTTTCATATGGTGATGGTGCAAACCTGCTGTAACCCAGACCTTGGTTTGCATCACAGCTGTCAGCTGTGTTCCGTGCAGTATTTATGGGAGAATGGCAGCCATCCCACCTCCCAGCCGGAAGGGCTGCCTTAAACAGAAGAGAGCCGTTTTGCAGAGTATAAGCAGCGAGGCGAGACCACTGAGAGAATGAGAGGAGAGTAAAGATCACAACAAACTGGATTACTGGGATCAGGGGCTTCTCCTGACTACCCACAGAATTTCCCTGCTGCATCTCTCTTTCACTAACAATAAAAATGTTTTACTTCAGATGGAATTAACGAAACATTATAAATAACCATCCTCGTGATCCAGCTGTTAGACGCCTCTTGGAGACTAAAGACCATTCTGCAAATATCCTTTGCAAGCCTAGTGACAGAGGAATCTGAGACAAGGAGGAGAGATAACAAGGGCTAGACGTCCTTGGAGTAGGAATAAGACCGTCCCTTACACCAATGACCTGGTCTAGCGCTGTGCTAATAATGAATTTTTCGGTTCACTGATAAGTCTGAAAAATTGGAGTGGGGGGTGGGGGAAAATAGTTTCAGGCTGAAGTGGATACAATTATTTTTTAAATGGGTGTGAATCGAAAAGTAAAACAAAACTTTGTTTTGGGTTGAACAACCTGTTTTGTTTTGATTGTGAGCCTTTTAAATTGGGTCTGAATTGTTTTTAAAAGTAAAATGATAGGAAATTTCTAACAAAAAGTTGCTTCCAACTGAAAATATTGAAACGTTTCATTTTGAAAAGGTAGAAATGAAACATGTCCAGATTTTAAGAATATTTGTGTTTCGTTTTCAGCACATGAATTCACAAAACATTTTGTGTCACCAAATCAGCATTTTTCGCTGGAAAAAGTTACACTCAAAAAATGTTGTCCCGCTCTAACCTGGACTCTATAGAAATATTTTGAATGCCCAGAGAAGCATCTGCAGGTACATTTAGCTAGGAGAAAAATATTAAGGGCTGTCAACTGTCATGATCATGGTATCAGCTGATCTCCAGTAGGGGTCTGGAAGAAAATTCCTTCCCTGGCGCACGGTTACAGCCCAGAGCGAGGTGTCAGGGCTCCTTGGTACTGTTCCCATGTAACCTCTCTGGGTCTTACCCAGCTGTAAAATAGGGAAAATAATAGCGAGGTGACAGCAGCAGTAGGGGGAACTGACTAATTAAGCTTTGCAAAGTACATTCAGATCCTCAGATGAAAGGCAAAGCAAGCCTCTTAGTCTGGGGCATCTGGCATAAGTCACTGTCAGAGTCAAAATACTCGGCCGGGACCCAGGAACCAAATTGCCAGGGCTGAGCATCCGCTTAGTGTAATTCAGCATTGTCTTGTGATGCTCAGTCTTTGTCAAATGAGTCTATTTCTTAGCGCCATCTTGTGATGGTTTCTGTGAACAGCAGCACGTTTATTGCCACACATTGTGGGAGATGTGCCCGGACCTTAAAATAGAAACAAAACTATTTTCTCGCTGGCTCTTGCCCACCCGGTGTACAAAAGTTACACACCTCAGAAACAAATTGTAGCTCCCCTGTGTAATTTACTGCAGGCAAAATCTTTTCTGGAAGACTATTATCAGTGGCACAACAAGCCACACAGGACCCTGGTTCCAGAAGAGGCTAGGGGCCCATTTCCCAATTTTGAAATCTAAAATTTTCTTTGTCCCCAAACTACCTACCAGTCCCAACATCCCCCATTTCCCCTACAATACCCACAACTTACTGCACTGACCCCAACATACCCCACTCACCCCAACCCCTCACCCTGCAGCCCCTCAACACTCCCCACTTACCCCATAGCCCACCAACTCCCCCCCAGTCCCTCACCCACCACCCCCAGGATCTTCTGGGTCACACCAGCACCTCTGATCCCCCAGCTCAGTGCTCTGCTCCCAACCAGGGGTGTGTGCAGGAATTTAAACCTGGCTGCTTTTGGAGGGGCACCTGCTGTCAGCTCCTGCCACAGCCCCAGATCTAGGGGAGCTCTCTCTCCCCACCGTGGCCCTGGGGCTAGAGGGGTTGTCAGCTCCTGCCAAAACCCCAGGGCCAAGGAGCTCACTCTCCCTGCTGCGGTCCCAGGGCTGGATGAATTCTGTGCCCCCATCGATTACTGGGGGGCATGCCCCTGCTTGCCCTCCCTTGTGCACTCCCCGGCTTCTGACGTGGGCTAGGCCAGCTCCACCGAATCCCAGCCATCCATCCGTTCTGCAAATGCCCATTATCTGCCCTGCTCTCACATGGCACAAGCCAAATTGGAGTGATGAGTGGTGCTGTGACTCCATGTGCCAAGTTGCAATGCCACTCGCTCAGATTTGGCCAGGCCACAGCTGGACCAAACCTGAGCACCCACGCACCGAATCATAGTGCCACTCAGATTCAGCCTGGTCTCCCCTCTCGCTGATGGAGGGGTGGCAGGGCAAAATTTGAATGAGCAGCATTATGATGCTGTGCACCAGTTGAAGTGCTGGAGTGTTGCTCTGTCTGGTTACGGCCGCGTAATCTCATGGGCCCTGGTGCAACTGTACCACTTGAACCATTGTACTTGATGCCACTGAATATTATTTCCTCCTAATGTCTCTGTTATTGATGCAACACAAGGCTGTATGATGTGTGTCAATAACAGGAAAATAATAGATATAATCACAGGCAGACAGAAACTGTTAAAAGAAGGTTAAGGTTGCAAAGTCAAGCGCAGAAAAGTTAGGAAATGCCAGGATTACATAAGAACGGTCCATCTAGCCCAGGATCCTGTCTTCTGACAGTGGCCAGTGCCAGATGCTTCAGGAGGAATGAACAGAACAGGGCAATTATTGAGTCATAGGCGCCGACTTCCCCTCTGCCTAGTGAGTTCTTGACCCCCCCTTCCCCTGGCCTTGCTCCTGCCCCGCCTCTTCCCACCCCTGCACTGCCCTCGCCCCACCCCCATTCCACTCCTTCCCCAAAGACACCACCCCACCCCGCCTTTTCCCACCCCAGCCCCACCCGCTTCCTGCCCTATTCCATCCCCTTCCCCCAAGTCCCCACCTCGCCCTGCCTCTTCTCTACCTCCTCCCCTGAGCACGCCGCATCCCCGCTCCTTCCTCTCCCTTCTGGAAAGTCCTAAGCACCGCCAAACAGCTGTTAGTGAGGGGGCAAGAAGCCCTGGGAGGGAGGAGGTGAAGTGGGGACATGGCGCACTCGGGAGTGGGAGGAGCCGAGGAGAGGGTAGGGGGAGCTTTGCTGCCAGTCAGGACCGGCGCTAGGGGTTTTAGCGCCCTAGGCGCACAGCAATTTCGCCGCCCTGCACCCTGGTCCCACAGCTCCGGTGGAGCTGCCACAGTCGTGCCTGCGGGAGGTCCACCGGAGCCCCCGGAGCAACTGACCGTCTTCAGGCACGACTGCAGCAGCTCCACCGGAGCCATGGACCAGCGGACCCTCTGCAGGCACGACTGTGGCAGCTCCACCGGAGCCGCCTGCCGCCCCCTCCGGCAAAATGCCACCCACCAATAATCCTGGCGCCCTAGGCGATTGCCTAGGCTGCCTAAATGGAAGCGCCGGCCCTGCTGCCAGTGGGTGCTGAGCACCCACTAATTTTTTCCTGTGGGTTCTCCAGCCCTGGAGCACCCACAGAGTCAGCACCTATGTATTCAGTGTTCCATCCTCTGGCTTCCACTCCCAGCTTCTGGCAGTTGGAGGCTTTGGACACCCAGAGCGTAGAGTTGCATCCCTAATAATCTTGGCTAATAGCTATTGTTGGACCTATCCTCCATGAACTTATCTAATTCTTTTTTGAACCCAGTTATATTTTTGGTGTTCACAACATCCCCTGGCAAGGAGTTCCACAGGTTGACTGTGTTGTGTGAAGTAATACTTACTTTTGTTTGTTTTAAACTTGCTGCCTATTAATTTCATTGGGTGACCCCTGGTTCTTGGGTTATGTGAAGGGGTAAATAAATTAAGGGTGCCCACACAGGCAAGTGCTGAAAGCACAGGAGAGTCCATCTCCCAGCTCTCAGTTCAGCGAAGTTATAAGCAACTGCAAATAGGGTTTTATAGTGGAAAGCTTTGGACGATCTTACGTATAGGTGACAGGTTTCAGAGGGGTAATTGTGTTAGTCTGAATCAGTAAAAACAATGAGGAGTCCTTGAGACTAACAAATTTATTTGGGCATACAACAACTACACACCACACAACAGAAACTCTAACCCAGGAACCAACCCCTGCAATAAACCCCGTTGCCAGCTCTGTCCGCACATCCATTCAAGGGACACCATCATAGGACCCAACCACATCAGCCACACCATC
>NC_133769.1:358693453-358779796 GCF_003597395.2 Chelonoidis abingdonii
CCAGATTGCTGTCCAGAGCGGTCACAATGGTGCACTGTGGGATAGCTCCTGGCGGCCAATACCATCGAATTGCGGCCATACTAACTCTAATCTGACATGGCAATACCGATTTCAGCGCTACTCCCCTCATCGGGGAGGAGTACAGATATCGGTATTAAGAGCCCATTATACCTATATAAAGGGCTTCGCTGTGTGGAAGGATGCAGGGTTAATTCGGTTTAACGCTGCTAAATTCTGTATAAACTCGTAGTGTAGACCAGGCCTTAGAAGTGGCAAATGAATTTGTTAGTCTCTAAGGTGCCACAAGGACTCCTCGTTTTTACCTATAGGTGGCGCTATCAGCTTTCCCTTTGGTTTGGGGTGATGTTGTGAAAGTTTTACCTAGCTCTAGTGCTGACACCCATGCAGCTTAAACTGATAGTGTGTGGTGATGACAGAAGCATCTCAAGCCCATAGCACCCAATTACAACCCCATAAGCACCGGGATGTATGGATCAGCTGTTCTGTCTCCAGTATGGAATGTCGCAGGTGATGGGGCTTCCAGCCATTCTCTTTGTATATCATCTGCATCCTAGAGACCAGGCGGGTTATGTTTCCCTGTCTCCAGCCTATATTTGCCTTTGCCAAATTTCATCCCTTTTCTTCTAGTTGCCCCCTCTTGGATCATCCTAAATAAATCCTCTCCTTCTTTGGGGTTACACCCTGCAGATATTTGTTATATTGCTTGCAACCCTTGTTTCTCCTATCACCAAGTTATACAGAATTGGGCAGAGTCTCAGAGGATGTAAACTGCTGTAACTGCACTGAAATCCAAGGAGCAGGAGGGTTGGCGATCTACCTGATATTCAGCATCAGCATAGCATGCAGTGCAACATAGCACAGCAACAACCAAGGAGTCCTCAGTGCCCACTAGATTTGTTTGTGTGTTGGTATTATTTTGAACACCCATGTCTATAGCACTGCAGATTGACACAGCGCTTTGCAAGCCCAGCTAAAAGCATCTTGCTTTCAAGAGCTTTCCATCTAAGTTATACAAAATAAACATAAGCACATATAGCTGAGGGAGAGCAACAGATGGTGAGAAGAAGGCAGAGGCTGTTTGCAAGTGGAAGAGTATTTTAAGGAAAGATGCAAAAGTTGCCCTTCTGGAACAGTCACTAATTGAATTAAGGGACTGATCTAGCTGAGCTAAGGCCCAGTTGTGTAGCTGCTCCATGCACCCATCAGAGCCAGTGGGAATCCCAGGCAGGCTACATGCTGCTAGAAAGGCAGAGGTTAAGGGCTGTGCTTAGGTTTCTGCAAGAGCCTGCAATTAAGACAAACCCCCTGGAATATTTAGAGTGGGCTGGGTTTTATCTGTGCTGCTGCCATTGGCGTAGGACTGGAACCCTGCATAATGCTATGAGAACATCAGGCCAATGTTACATTATTAAAGAGAAGCAGGGAAATGGGCCGGTGCTTCTGCGACAAGATGCAGGGGCACTAGCAGCTATCAAACAATGATACTGGACCATTGTAACATACCAGAGTACAGTCCAGACTAATGCCCTCTAAACTGGGCTTCCCCTTACCATGCCTTGCTGCTGTAGCCTCCAGCCTGGACTGCTCACAACAGCCTCCAGCATGCAAGTCAGTCCCAGCGATGTCTGTATGTGCTGCAGCCAGCCAGCCAGCCACACCTTGACTCCTACCTGCCTGGGTTATGTTGTAGAGTGACCCCAACACACCCCCAACCCCTGATCTTCCCCCAGAAATGTATGTCGTGTACTGCCCAGCCCAATCCTGGACCATACAAATATATTAAGTCCATTATTCCTTTAAAGCTGTGTTTTCCAAACTTGGGACTCCACTTGTTTAGGGAAAGCCCCTCATGGGCCTGGCTGGTTTGTTTACCTGCCACATCCACAGGTCTGGCCGATCGCGGCTCCCACTGGCCACAGTTCACTGGTCCAGTCCAATGGGAGCTGCCTGGAGCAGCGAATCGTGGCCAGTGGGAGCCGCGATCTGCTGGACCTGCAGATGCGGCAGGTAAACAAGCCGGCCCAGTCTGCCTGGGGCTTTAGCGTCCCGAGTTTGGGGAACACTGCTTTAAGGGAATAATATGCACACAACTTGCTACCAATGTTCCCTCTAATTTTTTCCATCCATGTGCAGAATGAATTTTGTTATGTGCAGAACCAATATCAAGGTAATATGCAGATGTGCGCCATCACCGCTGTACTTTCACGGCAGCCCTTATCCCACCAAGAGTTCACAACGTCCTACTACTACCACCTAGCTGGGCCTTAGGGAAGGTCTGTCTTCAGGTGACGTCTGCAGTACCTATCTGTTCATTTCTAAGCCTCCTTCCACAAGGATCAGTACATGCTTCACAAACCAGACATATAAATGCTGAAATGCAGCTACCTCTGGGGAGGAAAGTCAGCAGCCAGCTAGGCCAACAGCACAGAGAGCACTGTGCAGTAGTTTGGAAAGAGAAGGGGAATTTTGGATAGGAAGAATCTTTTCCTCTTATGCAAAATGCTAGAGTTATTTAACGTTCAGACAGGGCTTCATCTGTAAAGGTCTCATCTGAATGTAAAATATAATACCACAATATTCGAAATCAAAGTAAATGTTTCTTTTTAAATCTGGACACTAAGGCTCAAAATAATTTTTAAGAACACTCAAATTCCCCTTACTACCATCCTCTTGTATTAACAATACGAAGCACTTTAAAAGTCCTATAGACTATTCAATCTTCATGTCATTTACATTTTTACGCTGGATTATCTTGGACGATTAAAGTAGCACAGTAAAGTTCACCTTCAGATTCTCATGCACACATACAGTGTTCCAGTGTCTCAGTTATTAACACACACAGCTCTGTAAATTTACACAGCACTTTACAAGCAATGGACTCAGGCAAACTTTCACCTCACATGAACTTCTCCCACTTCTTTCCATGAGGCCACGCACATGAGTAACAGCTACATGAGTAATACTTTGCAGCATCACCCCCCTAAATAAACCACCTGTCCTCCTGCCCACAAAAAGCTTTGCAAACACTGCTAGGGGAGGTTTAAATCCACAACAGGGAACTGTTGCCATTGGAAATCCGACAAAAACAGTCATAAAAATAGTCCAGGAGTCCTAGTTTTGGTAATTTCCTTTTAAAACACAAATCTAAAAGCCAGCTATATTTAGTGCTTTTCATTTATAAATCTCAAAGTGTTTTACAGAGGAAGGTCAATATCATTATTCCCATGGGGAAACTGAGGCACAGTGTGGATTGAGGTGACTTCCCAAGGCCTCACAGAAACTTAATGGCAGAGCTGGGGAAAGAGCCAAGTCTCTTGACTCACAAGGTTTCCCCAGCTCCAGGGTTGCAGCAGAGTGAGAGAGGACTCCTCCAGCCCCAGAGTTGGGAGAGACATCTCTCCCTTCCCCGCTGCAGCCACAGAGCTCGGTCTGGGAGAGAGGTGTCTCTCTTGTCCCTGCCACAGAACCAGAGCTAGGGTCAGGATGCCCTGCATGCCCTAAGGTCCTCCAAACCCCCATAATCACACCCCACTGCCCCCATGCATCCTACACATCCTGCGTGCCAGCGCTGCTGGTGTGCAGCCCTTGATGGGCTTCTGTGAGGCCACACAGGCATGCACATTAGAGGGAACACAGCCTGCTACCCCAAAGGGAGTGACCCAGATATTTCAAATTAAACACAATGGATTAGATAAAACAATAAAATAAGTTTATCAACTATAAAGAGAGAAATTTTAAGGGAGTACAAGTAATGAGGCATAAAAATCAGAAATGGTTACAGGAAAAATAAAGATAAAACTCCTCCTAATGCTTAAGTTAAGAAACTATATTAGATTCAAAGCAAAGTTTTCTCACCACATGATTTCAGCAGGCTTACTGACCAAACTCTTTACGTCAGGACCCCTCCCCTGGAGTCCAACAGCTGCTTCCTTTGTCTCTTCAGGTGCAGTGAATGCATTGGACAGGGACAGAGATAGAGAGACAGGTGCTCGGGGGGAGTGTCCTGTCCCTTTTTATAGGTTTAGACCCCCTCTTGAAAAACATTTCCAGCTGAGACCCAAGAGACACAGAGTCTATGTGGAAGGATGTTCCCTGCTGGGTTTTTTTTCCACGTGTTTGAACTTCCTTTGTTTTCTCTGTTTGATTACTCTGTTTGATTACTCTGTTTACTGCTTAAATGCAGATTAAGCAAAGCATACTTTCCTTTGTTTTTGGACAGACCTGTTTGCCAACTTCTGTTTGGGTGGGGTTTGGAACATAGGTTAATAACATCACATAGGGAAATCTTATAACTTCACATACAATGTTGCCACACATATTTTATCAGGACAATACTGACCCACAAATTATGAGTTTTCCCATGGTACCTCACAAGGCATACTTTGTACAAAAATTATAAGAAAAGGGTGTGAACACAGGAGTGCATTCTGTCACAACCAAGTCATTTCTTCCACAGGGAAGGGCTTTGAATCATACCATCAGGGAGGTGGTGTTTGCCCAACCTAGTACACAGCCAGAGGTCTGGCCCCCCTGCACCTCAGATCCCAAGTTAACCATGAAAGCTCTGTGCCTCTGAATTCCCTTCCTCCTCCCCTTCTGTTGCTGCCCCCAGGTTTCCCCTCAGGGGATTTCGCTCTGTGGTGGAGCCAAGTGAGGCAGGTGTCTTTATCCACTTGTACAGGCTGGGGAGGCACACAAGGCCATCCAGAGGTGAGGAGGGCAAGTGGAGCAATTTGCCTCAGGCCCCAGGCCCCATAGGGACCCCCATGAGAATATAGTATTCTATAGTACTGCAACTTTTTTTATGGAAGAGGACCCCAAAATTGCTTTGCCACAGGCCCCCTGAATCCTCTGGGCGGCGCTGGAGGCACAGGGAGTGTAGCATGTGACCTGCCCATGGTCACCCAGCTAGTCAGTGGCTCTCCTGACTCTCAGACCCCTGCTGTAGCCATTGACCACACTGCCTCAGAAAGCTAAGCCACACCCTCTCCTCTTCCCTAGGAGCGCCAGCTTCTCCCAAGCCACAAGATCCTCGTTCTTCATGAGGAGTGACACAGCCGTTCAGAAGCTCTCCCAGGGCAATGGACACTGTGTGAACGGGGTCGGCGGGCAAGTCCATGGATTCTACAGCTTGCCAAAGCCCAGCAGACACAATTCGGCACTCAGGGACAGTGCCTATGACCTCCCGCGGAGCTTTGGCTCTTACACTCACACCAAAGCCAGCCTCACGGGCTCTGACACGGATAATGAGGAGGTCTATACCTTTAAGACTCCCAGCAACACCCTGTGCAAGGAGTTTGAGGAGCTCTCCACGGACTCCTATGACATCCCCGTCACCCCTCTCTCCGTATACCAGATCCCAAGGACATTCACGCTGGACAAGAACCACAACACACTGGCCGTGGCCTCCAGTGATTCACCCACTGCTCCCCCACCCCGGCCCCCTAAACCAGGGCAGATGGAGTCACGGTGGGGCAGCCCCCAGCAGCACCCTCCGAATGGTGAAAGCCTAGGTATGGTCTCCGTGGCAGCTACCATTCCCAGGAGGAACACGTTACCAGCTGTGGAGAACAGCAGACTACATCGAGGTAAGTGTTACATTTAAATGGGGTGTGTGGTGGGGCAAGGCGTCTTTTCCCCAGCTATCAAGTTGTATAGTACAGCTGAAGATGCTGACTCCATTAGAGAGACGTGGGACCAGATGCTCAGCCTGTGTAAATCAGCCGAAATCAATGGAGCTGCACTGGTTTATTCCAACTGAGGAGCTGGTGCTACATATTCAGGGGATGGGCTTGTGGCGTATACGAATACCCCTGAATTTTTGGGTATGTCCAAATTCTGGTATTGGTTCTTGTCTGTATAAAGGGCTGAACCAAAAAGCCAGATTCAGTCACCCCCAAACATTGGGAAAGTTCAGATCTAGATCAAAACGCCACCATTCATAGTTTTTGCAGCTCCTGCCGGTACAGTTGACTTTTAATTCAATTTATGGCCAAAGTTTTCAAAAATTGCCACTGATTTTGGAGGCCTCAAAGTTTGGGCGCCCAACCTGAGACAACTAAAGGTAATTTTCAGTGCCCTCCAGGCCTGATTTTCATCGCTCCAGAGCAGCTGCAGCTCCTGTTGACTTTGACTGTAGCTGTGGTTTTTCAGCACTCCAAAAATCAGAGTCGGGCCATCTCCAGCTGGACACACACATGACCATGCACTTTTAAAATGTTAATTGTAAAGCTGCAAGGAACTAACTGGCTTAGGAGAATAGTTAATGTAAGGTGAGGCCTTTCCCTCCAGGACCCCCATTCCAGACTGAGCTAGGTCAGCTGCAGCCAAATGCTGTTACCGCTCTCTCTAGCCATCAGTGAGGATAAATGAATAAAATGGCTGTGGAGTAGTTAGACTGAGCTGTTTGAGATGGGATAGAAAAAAAAAGAGAGAAGACTTATACAGTTTCAAAACTCCTTGCCCAGCTACCCATGCTCTGCTAACCTAAACACACATCATTTACTGTATAGCATAGTTAAAAGTGAGTTGTTGAGGGCTACATGTGTTGAGGCACTGTTAGAACTAGAGGAATCACAAACAGGCACTGTGTGTATTGTGAATCCATGATTTGTGTTTCAGCTTCTTCTTGTGAGACTTACGAATACCCCCAGCATGGTGGCAGCAGCACAGTTCAGTCAGCAGACTCTGTGAATGATGGGTTCATCTCATATCTGGTAAGCTGATGCTACTATCACCCACTCGTCAGTGTGTGTCATGTCCTCCTCAGCCACAGAGGGAGTGAGTCTGCCATCCATGTATGCAGCACACACATTCCATGCCCCAGGACTGGCTTTGCCTGTGGTACAATTCTGATCAGCCCCTGAATCCGCAGGGAGGATGCCATACGACATACATGCTAGGTCATGCCTTCCATGGCAAGAGTAGAATTTCGTGCCTTACTGAAAATGTCACTGTGAATCTGCTACAGCTGCCACCTTGGAGACCTAGGGCTTGACTCAATGGAAGTTTTGCTTTAACTTCAGTGAAAGCAGAATTAAAGCCTTTGTCCTTCAGCTCATGCTGAAGCCGTGGAAGTCTCTGGTTCAACCCTGGTGATGACCACCTTAAAGGTTGTTTACTAATAGCTAGATAAATTCATACCATTCAGAACTGAGATTTGATTTGGATGCTTACACAAACCGTATCTGACTGGCACTTCAGCTCAAAGAAGCATCCAAGAGATTGGATGCTTGTTGAAACATCCTGCGTTTTAACCATTGGACCAAACTACGAAGGGAAGTTTCTCCATCTCTTGATGTCTTCAGGTCAACACTGGATGCCTTAATGGAAGACATGTTTTAGCCAAACACAAGTTATGTAGGAGTAACTGTGAAATTTAAGGGCCTGTGATATATATAGGGGATCAGACCAGTTGATTTAATGGTCGTTCCTGGAAATCTAATCTATGAATCTGAATGTATGATTCTGCAGAGCTGGGCTGGAAATGTTGCCAGCACAGACTCTATCATGAGAATTCTGATATTTCCTGCTTCCTTTTGAACTGGAAATACCATTAAACCACCCTTTCACTCTGCATTTCTGTCACAGCTGGAGCCAGGACATGCAGAGATGCATGAGAAACAGAGTTGGCTGAAGTATTTTCTAACTTCCGAGAAGGTTCAGTTCAGTCTGAAGTTTGCATGAGTGGGGTAGTTGTGTTAGTCTGGTTCTGTAAAAAGCGACAGAGTCTTGTGGCACCTTATAGACTAACAGACATATTGAGAGGCAGAGTTATTTGCAGGACATTATAGGGACACTGTAAAGCCAGTCCACCTCACAGCAGGCTGTCCCAACCATCCCTGTGAGGGAGCCAGTGTCATGATGGGAGGTGGCTAAGGTGGAGTGAAGGAGCCAGTGGATGGGATCTGCCTTCCAGGAGAGGTAGAGGAAATTTATCATTCCTCACATGCTGAGGTCACATCCGGAGACTGGATAGAGTTGTGGTTGGAGACATGGTCACTAGAAATACTGATAATTGGAAATGTGGTGAGGTGGCCTTGTTTACTTCTCTACTAGCTCTGAAGTTGGGTCTCAATGGACATCTAAACAAACTTCCACAGAGTGCTGGGGAGGATCCTGTGGTTGTGATACATATTGGTACAAATGACATAGGGAGGTGTAGGAAGGAGGTCTTGGAAGCTAAATTTGGGTGCTGGGCCACATGTGGGCCAGCTAGTCAGGGAACCATCAGGGTTTGAATGCGAGGATGAGAAGATGTTGTAGAGGGAGGTTTGCATTTATTGGAGATCCCTTAAGCAAAGGAGACCTGATACCAAAGGGATGGGCTTCACCTTAACCCAAGTGGAAAGTAGCACAGGGGGTTATTAAAACCAGGACCTGGGGGAAAACTGACAAGTGCTACGGAGCACTTGGGTTGGGCAAAGACAGCTGCTAAGGAGGACAGGAACTGTCAGCTCCTTGGGGCAAGGATTGTTTCCTCTTTCCCTGTTTGGGAAGTGCCTAGCACAGCTTAGGCAATGCTGGAAATCAATTGTAATATTAAAGGTAACTCTGCCTCTCTCTAGCAGTAAAGGCTAGCCCAGAAATTACAGCTGAATGGGAGCAAAGAGAGGTTGAGGATCAGCACCAGAACTCCCCTGAACTTGGAACTGTTTGTTGTTCAGATCCAATGGCTGATGTGAATTTGGCAGCTTTGACCCCAGCTCCAGTGTAAATGTCTGCTCACTGTGCTAGGGAGGGATTACACCCTGGGGTCCAGTAACGCTGAACATTGCTGCTTGTATTCCATACCTCACTAAATATCTTCTTGACCCTTGACCTCTCCTGTGCTTTCCAGCAAGCCAGAGCCGCAGTGGCTCGCTCCCACAGTGCTGACTCTGAGGACAATTATGTCCCAATGAACCCAGGCTCCTCCTCCCTGCTGAACATGGAGAAAACCAATGATAATTCCCAGAATCTCTACATCCCCATGAGCCCTGGTCCGCACCACTTTGACCTCCTGGGATTGTCCTCGACGACTCTCCCAGTCCATAAAGGAGGAGCCATTTCCCAGTGCCACAGGCGGCTGAGCGAAATCCAGCCCCCACCGGTCAACCGCAACCTCAAACCCGACCGGAAAGGTAAGACCAGTTCCTTGGACAGAAACACCTGTACTTGAGGGGAATCTTCACAGGATCTCCACTATGACTAGTTATTATACTTCAGACTGCTAAATAGAGGTATCAGATTGTGCCAAATAACCATGGGGGAACAGTGGCAAACACGGGGAGAGGCACTCACTGCCTTCCAGAGCCCTCCAGCACATATTGGCTGCCATGGCCCTGTGTGGAGCACTGGTCCCTGCCCAAGCACAGCCAGCCAGCTGCACTGGCCACTCTTAGAGGAACTCGGAACATTACTTACGGAACAGAATATAAAGGTCTAAAAAATTAAACTTTTTAACCTTTTTCCAAATCGAAATTTGGGGGGGAATTTTTGTTCCATGAGAAAGTTTGGTTTTTCAATTTGATTTTGGGGGAAAAAACAGAAGTTCTGGAATTTACCATGAAACAAAAATCCCAATTTCTGAGCAGCTCTAACCAGGATCTGTGTACAGGGACAGAGCCTTAGCCCCAATCCCAACCCCTCCCTATTCGTCTTCCATCTTCAGGGATGGCACAACCTTAATAACCCTTATGCATGATAAATCGAATTCTTCCTGGCCTTTACACAAGGCCCTATAATGGGGAAGGTCCTTGGTCCCCCTCCCTCCTCCTTTAAGAAACAGAAGAAATCTGTCCCATAGCAAATATCAGAGTGGTATCCGTGTTAGTCTGGATCTGTAAAAGCAGCAAAGAGTCCTGTGGCACCTTATAGACTAACAGACGTTTTGGAGCATGAGCTTTCGTGGGTGAATACCCGCTTCATCGGATGCATAGCAAGTAATCTGTATACCAAAAAATGTATCTTCAAATCAGCTACTTGACATACCAGTCACGTGTGACTATGGGCCTGCTAACATCCCCATTGTCTTCAAAGAGAGCTGGAACAGCACCGCCTTAATAGCTGTGCATGGTCTGTCTCCAGAACCTGCTATTATACTGAAAGGTCCAAGGAGGAAATACGGTACAGAGCTCCATCCTCCTCATGTAGATTAGGCCACTGGGCACCACAGCTCTCTGAGGGGCAGGAGGTGGTGTGGTTAAGGCACTGGGCACCACAGCTCTCTGAGGGGCAGGAGGTGGTGTGGTTAAGTTCTGACTGAGCTAGCGCACTGAAAATAAAGTGCAGCCATGGCAGCACAAGCAGTGGGAGGGGCCAGCTGCCTGAGGTACATGCTTGCGCAGCTAACCATGGTGGTTGCATTCTACTTTTAGCGTGCTAGCTCCATCAGAGCTCCCACGGGTATGTCTCCTTGTTCTGGAAGTCATATCTCCAGCTCAAAGTGGAGATGTACTCTATGGGTATGTACAGTACATAGCACCATCTCTGTAGCCGGTTCCATAACATCAATAATCAGCTGAGTTTAGGAAACAGCAGGAGACCTATTAAACTCTCACATTTTTCAATTGTCGTAACTGATTAATTAACCGTTTTCTTAAATTCACCATTTTGAAAATAAAATAACAGACTGGAATTCAGAGCACCTTGGAAAGTCTCCTGGTTTCTCACACATTCAGATGGAAGCTGCAGCCCAGTGCAGTGGGGATGAAATGCAGGAATCGCTGGATAAATTCTCTGGCCTGTGTTACATAAGAATTCAGACTAGATACTCTAATGGGCGCTTTGGGGCATAAAATCTATGGCTCTGTGAGATACTGAATGTGTGAGGGTGCTGTTGAACAGGCACAAGGTGCCCAGCACATGACAGGATCAGGCCGCTAGTCTGTGTTTTAAGAAAATAAGAACAACCATACTGGGTCAGACCAATGGTCGGTCCATCTAGGCCCGTATCCTGTCTTCTGACAGTGGCCAATGCCAGGTGCTTCAGAGAGAGTGAACAGAACAAGTGAGTTATTGAGTGATCCATCCCCTGTCATCCACTCCCAGCTTCCAGCAGCCAGAGGCTTAGGGATACCCAGAGCATAAGGTTGCATCCCTGACCATCTTGCCTAATAGCGACTGATGGACCTGTCCTCCGTGAACGTATCTAGTTCTTTTTTGAACCCAGTTATACTTTTGTCCTTCACAATATCCCCTGGCAATGAGTTCCACAGGTTGACTGTGTGTCGCATGAAGAAGTATTCCCTTATGGTTGTTTTAAACCTATCGCTTATTGGTTTCACTGGGTGACCCCTGGTTCTTGTGTTATATGAAGGAGTAAATACCTTATTCACTTTCTCCACACCATTCATGATTTTATAGACCTCTATCATATCCTCCCTTGGTTGTCTTTTTGCACAGTATCAACATGGTAGCTGCCTATTGTTACAAAGTGCTGTATTATTATGGTTAGTTATTCCCATTCTTTCTGGACAGCAGCGCTCTCCTGTCCTTTGTAATGAGCTACATGTTACAGGGCAGATTTCCTTTTAAAATGCTCCATGGAAAACCTTCTGGTCAAAGCCCACTGCAACTAAAGTGGCATGTTGATAATGTTAATTTCTGACTGACGATCAACAGAGGAAAGCTTTTCTGAGTCTAATGGGCATCAGTGTTTCTTTAATAAGCCACACCTACATGCTGTCCTGCTGGGTGTTTTGGGGTCCTATCATTCCCATAGAAAACACATTCACCCCTCTGGGGCCCAAACAACGGAACTCCCATTGGAGCCAGTGGGAGTGGGGATGTGCACATGGGAGGGATGAAATCTGCTCTGATTTCCCGCAACCCCTGCAAGAATGACTGCAGGAACGTTGTGACTGGGAATACTCCCTTGACAGCAAGGATGATTGGGAGGAGAAAGGTATTGGTCATCCAAGTGACTGTGGAGGCCTTTGCATTTTATTTTTTAAAATACAGTGATTTAGTGTTAGGGAGGGTTTAAAGAACGTGTTCACTGATGAATAAATCCTCCTTCTGTGACAGCAAAGCCAATGCCTCTGGACCTCAGGAACAACACGGTTATCGATGAGCTTCCCTTCAAATCACCGGTCACCAAATCTTGGTCCAGACCAACGTGAGTATATTGGGGGGAGTCTTAACTCCTGCAACACCCTCATGGACCAGGCTCAGGCCGTGTCCACATTAGTTGGACGTACTTAGCTTCAGGGTGATAGATTGTGATGGCATAGCGAATGCAACAGGAGCCACATTCTAGTCTCAGTAATATCTACGTCTTTCTGGAATATGGCCATTGCAGTCCATGGAGACGCTGGATTTACACCAGTGTGTCTGAGATGTAAGTAACCCTAAATCTCCAGTGTAGGCAGCACCAAAAAGCGCCTTCGGGTTCTTGTTGTGCTGGTCTCTTTAATCTCTCTTTCTGTTAATGGGATGAGTCTTTTGTCTTGCAAGATTTGTATTTTGATTCTGAGCTGGAGATGGGCCCTAGCTGCAAAGTCTGGAGCCAGATCTGAATTTCCCTAAAAGCTTGAGGATGTCTGGATTCAGAGTTTTTGTTTGGTGTGTTTTATAAGCAGGGGCCAGCTGCAAAGTTTTGATCTGGATCAGATTTTCTCAAAGCATATTGATGTTCAGATCTGAAATCCCAGTGTTGGCCCCAGTTCTAGCCCATCCAGAGAAATGTATCAGCATTTGCTAATTTTCTACCTGGTGGTATGATAAAACTCTGTGAATACAGGAGAATTGCCTCAAAGTCCACATTGAAATCCAGCGCATTACAAAGTGCTAATTACCAAAAGTCTAGTGTTTAATCTCATTTGGAGATTGTTGACCTTTTCAGAATTGTGCATAAACCAAACCACGCCTAAGTCAGATAGTTTTGGTCCAAATTCAGAGCAAGGGTTGTCATTGTGCGGCTGAGGTTTACAAAATCTTGGAGTGAGCCCAGACTCAGATGAACCTGGAGTCAATATATGGTTTCATATCAAAACTTGGTTTCATATTAAATATATCGTTTCATATTAAAACCCACAGTGTCAATGCAAACCAGGATGGCACTCAGAAGGTTTTGACTGAATTTTGCTTTGAGAGCCCTTAAAGCAAAGCTCAGCTGTGAGGAACTCTGCAAATTGTAACTAAAGAGCTTCATACCAAACCCTCCAAGCCAAAAGTGCCGGGATTCCCACAACTCCAGTTCTGCCACTAGTTCATAGTCTGACATTGTCCTATATGAGGACATTAGCTGTTATGACTGTTATAATAAATTGGATTGTTTGGAGACTGACTGGGGCATGAGAGCTGTGTGCTCAGATCACTACATTAGGAAATATACAAAGCTTGGGTTTTGATTGACAGGACGCCTGACCCCACAGAAGCTAATGGATTTTTCTTTTATCGACTAATTTTATGACCCTTTTTTACTGCAAGGCAACCAATAGCTTTTTAAGAGGGGGACTTCAGTAACAGACTCTGATTGCATTATGTTATTCCTTATACAGTAATTAGATCTGGTTGACTGAAAACAAGATGAGGCTTTCAAGGTTTAGCCTTCCATCCAAATGCAAGTAGGCTACTGCACAGTAAACGCAAGCTTGAAGCTGTGATTAGTATGGAGGGGAAATGGCGCAAGAAGCTCGGGGGCTCTATGTGCTGTCATAAGGGGATTGCAATTAAATACATCCTGTGAGATAAAAGAGTTTATGGAGCCTGGACTCTAGTAATATGATAGCAGGAGAATTGAGGCGACATACAGAAACACAGTGATATTAAACAGAAATAAGCCAGAGCTAAAGGCCCAAATCTGGATCCTCCCTGAACTACGGGAAGCTTGCGTTGTGGAGACAAACTTTAGAAATGGTCCTTCTTAAGTGGCACCAAAACCCTGAATCTCATCCATGAGCTGCAGGAGAGTTCAGACTTGGATCCCAGCTCTGCAACTCTGACCTCATCCCTAGTAAGTGGTGAGCAGCGGGGTCCTGAGCTGTAACCAACCCATCGGCACCTCTCATTACAGCCAGACTTTCAACTCCAGCACCTCACAATACTGCCGCCCAGTCTCCACCCAGAGCATCACCAGCACTGACTCGGGAGACAGCGAGGAAAACTACGTGGCCATGGTAAGTCCTGTTAGCACTGTCGAGCTTCCTAAGCAAGGCACCTATGTCCTGCAGTGACTTGGGCTCTATAAATGCAAACCACAGGTAGTTACCATAGTGTTAATGATACTCAGATCTATGGTGATAAGGACAGTATATATCCTTATGGATTACAGGGCAGTTGTTTGTAACATGGCATTCTAACATGTATCTATGCGAAACATCCTGTTTTATGGTGTGGGAGCAGAGAATGAGAGTGGACAAGACATGCCGTGTGCTTCTTCCTCCCGCACCAGAAAACTCAAAAATGATGCTCCCTTTATTAAGTACTACTCTGCATCATATCATGGTCCTCTCTGGGAACTGGAGGACCAAAAACTCTATTATTTTACTTCCATGCCACATTTTATTGTACCTGTTTATTTTTAGATTGATTTTAGACCCTTCTCCCACAGGAAGTGCTGGCATTCTCTGACTGTGTGTGGTGGGGAGCGGGAGGGCGGGAGCCGTCTATACTGCCCCAAGCATGAAAAAGCAGGTTCCCAGCTGCTATAACCAGTGACATTGATGAAAGAGACAGGAGAATTTGTGTCTCTTACAAACTGCTACCCCATGACCTATTATTAATCAATTGTATTTAAGTTTACACAGAGCTCTTTGTTATGCTGGGAAATGTATTCAGAGTGTGCACACTTTTCTCAGACCTGCAGTGCAGTGTAGCAAAGTGTAATGATGATTCTGGGCCCAATTATGGCCATGCTAAGGCCTGGTTCCAGCAAAGCACTTATGCATATGTTTAACTTCAGGCATGTGAGTAGTTCCATTGAAGTGCATCAAGTTAAGTACGTGATTTGGGCTATAGAACCCCATTAAATTCAGTCCACTGTGCTGTTCTCATGGCTCTTGACCCAGATTGGTCCGTTCTGACCTTAAGTCTATGAATCTATGAAAAAATTGCAGAGGGGTAAGTGAGGGAAGAATTCAGGCCAGGCTCTCGCTTAAAGTGCTACCAGTGAGGGATTTTGGTTTGAGGTCCCTTGTATTCTCCTTGTTTTATTAACCCTTTTTTTCTCCCACTTCTTTCTTACATTAGCAAAATCCTGTTTCTGCTTCTCCGGTTCCTAGTGGCACCAACAGCCCAGCAGCAAAAAAGAGTTCGGGGAGTGTGGATTATCTAGCCCTGGACTTCCAGCCAAACTCACCTGGGCCAAACAGAAAGGTATCTTGGGTTGTTTTTTTTAATTTTTAATTAAATATTATGTATTTTTAATGCTTTGAAACCAGCTCAACAAACAATAGGGGCTTGATTCTCTGCTGAGACACTGCTTCAGTGATGTCAGTGGTGTTGGATCTGGCTCTGTACATTATTCTAGGCCAAAGTCCATCCTTACTCATGTACTTGCAGCTGTATTGGAGATGTAACTAAGACCATTGGAGACAATGGCTTTTATGGCTGTAAATGAGAGCGGAATTTGGCCCACCTACTATAGATCCTGTATTAGGCCTAATTCAGCTTGCACTGAAGTCAACAGGAAGATGCCCCTTTCTATGGGAACTGAATTAGGTCCCCTCATTCCTTTCTTACATTTTCAGATGCAGGATCTCCAAAGTGCCCTGGCCTAAATTATCCAAAATGACTTGTGATTCAGATGCCCAACTTGAGGCACCTTGAAGGCGGCTGCTTTTTAGAAGGTGCTGAGCACTCAGCCACGGAAAATCAGGCTGCCCTTACAGTGCATCAAGCTGAGCATCAAAATCACAAGTCACTTTTGAAAAGTGAAGCCTCTATCTATGAGCCAAATTCTGCTGAGCCAATTAAGATGCTGCCAAATGAGGACTAGCTGGCAGGAGCAGATGGACCAGTGATGGGAAACACCAGCAAAATGGCTTCTAGATAACATGGAATGAAATTAGTGGCTCTTCAATATATTCAAATATCTATCTTAAATGCAATGCACCTGTATGCTACATAGTGTCTTCCATGCCGACTACATGGATTACAGAACAAAACAATACACACACTAGAGAGGTGGCATAAAGCCTCAAAAATCTAATCTGGATCCAGTTTAAGATTTTCTGAACCTCCAAAGTTTGGATCTGGGATTTTCAATGGTGTTTCTCTAAAAGAGTTAAGCAACTGCAGAGGGAAAAGAAAATTAAAGTACTCTGAAAAGCAACTATGTAAAAATAACATCGTCTCACTCAGCAGATCTGCTCCTTCTGTGAATTTGGAGCTGCACCTGCTTCTTTGAATGACAAAAATAATCTTTTACTCCTTGTTAGCCCTACAGAGCCAACACAGCTAAGAGAGGGGGAGCTGGATTCTAGTCCTTCTAGAACTGTCGCTAACAGTTGCTTAGTGAGACGAAAAGAACCCCATTGGACTCTCAGATCCCAGGCTGTGTTTGCAGTGCTGGCAGTTAGAAAGCAATATTGTTTTGCTTGTAAACTGCATTTTTGATGCAGAGTCGCTGAGAGACAATAAACATGGAAACCCAGGGTACCATTTTACACTCTTCTTTCAGACCAGGCTCTCACTTTGGGCCTGATCCAAAGCCTATTAAGTCAATAGGAGTTTTTTGATCAAGGCCTCGTTAAGAAATAAGAGGAATCTAAAGAAGGGATTTGCAAGTAATATAAATGAAGAGCTACCCAGGCTGAGATATAGGCAGGTGGTTCCAGATAGCAAGAGCTGCAGAGGAGAAGGCTCGTACAGTATGAGGGGTGAGATTGTACAAGAGGACAGAGATGAGGCCAGCAGAGTGGGCTAGAGGTACTATCTTACGTCATGCTGTGTTCTCCTCCCCTATACCCAGCCCTCCACATCGTCAGTCGCCTCAGACGAGAAGGTCGATTATGTGCAGGTTGACAAAGAGAAGACACAAGCCCTGCAGAGCACCATGCAGGAGTGGACCGACGTCCGGCAATCAGCAGAGCCCGTTAAGAGCATGAAGCAGTAATGGACGGGGCAGATGGGGACAGCCATCCAGACAGGCAAATGTCCAACAGGTTTTCCCAGGCTGGGGTCCCCCTGGGTACGCGAGCTCACTTTGGGGTTGCATTGCTACAGTACTGTTGTTTGGGTCTTTTTTTAAAAAGAAACTTCATTTCAGGGGAAGACTTGGCAGATATTGTTTGCCAGTGACAAAGACCAACTACTTGCAGTGGCTGGGTTTGTGCTATTACTTTAGCTGCTGGATATACTGTTCAGGAACTTAAAACTTAGCAATACTGGGGTCACAAATGCCCTGCATGTCTTCTGCTTACAGCGGTTATTAAAGCCACCTTGTACCTGCTAACACTGTAGTATCTCTCTCAGTCTTCTTCCGTACTGTACACCTGAACTGTGCCGAATGTATACTGGTTTGGTGGCATCCTTTACAGAACACGGATTCCCGCTCCATACCGTATGGTGGTCCTGACCTCTTCAACCTCTTCAAAAAATGGGCAACTGCCAGGTTTAATATGTACTTGTTTTATTATCAAATCGCTTGTCAATAATAACCGACATGCCTTTGTAACCTGCAGGGGGCGCTTCTCCATCAGGCGGCATGGCTTGTGTGCCAATACCTGTAGCTTGCAAAGTGCCCAGACTGACCGACGGGTTGAGACAACCTTAGACCTCCAGGGCTGACCTCTCCTCCCCCTCAGCACACACATAATATATCAAACAGCAAGAGGTGCCTCTTCTTTTTAAATGGGTGTTGGTGGGGTGGGGGTGGGGGGTTCAAAGCTCCCCAAAATTAAAGGGCTGGCAGGATCGGCCTTGTGAAAGCAGAATTAAAGGGCTAGAGGCTTGAACTCAATGGGAATCCTTTCACTGACTTCAGTAGGCTCTGGATCTGACCCTGAGGGCCAACTTCTACCCAGGGCTGCAGCGTTTGCAGCCTCATTGGGAGACAATTCTGCTGCTGTTGAAATCAGTGGAAGCTTTGCCATTGATTGCAATGGGAGCAGGAAAAGACTTCCCTGAGTCTGAGTGGAGAGTTAGGCCCATGTGTGACTTGTATGGCTTCATGATGAGTACAGGGAATGGGATATGGGACTGTCGACAAGGATCTGGTGAGCATAGCTGCTCTACCAAGGAAGGAGTGGAATTGTTGAAGAGGCCCAAGGAGGGAGAGCTAGGTGTAATGCAGTGAAGTTCAGTGAAAGAAATGTAGGCTACTGGTGAGATCTTCAGCTGGGGAATAGTCTCCCGTGAGGAGTCAGGGCAGTCCCATCACTTGAGTGACCTAAAACTGGCTTAAATAAAGCAGCAAGGAACGTGCTGTAGGGAACGACTGTGCACTGGGCCCAAAGAACTGACCTGTGCTGCCTTCCCCCATCTCTAGTTGCCTCAGTCATGTGGTTTGCACAGTGCAGTGCCTCTACATTACAGTAGTTGATGAAATTAACAATTCTTAGCTCTAATGAACAATGAGCACCAAGTATACATAGGGCAGTGAGGTCCAGGGTCTTGACTCATCCAGCACTTTGAGTTCATCTTCTTCTAAGCCCTTCCCCCTCTGAGAGGAGTGAGAAGGAAGGGAGAACCTATTGCCTGGATAATAATCTGTAAACACATGGATAACAATCCATGACCTCGTAACAATATGGAGGAACAACGATCAACATGTAATGGTCTGATTACCAAGCAGAATGCTAGAAACATGCTAAGCATTGATTTGGACAAACAGCATTGCTGTAAGCTAAGAGTGAACAGAAGGATAAACCAAGAGGTTAAGATAAACACAATGATTAAAGACTCAGAGTATCTATTCGGCTCCTACTTCCCCCTCCCATTGGCAACAGGGATGGATTACAAAGGGTGAGATTTTCAAATGGGCCTAAATGAATTAGGCACTACAGCTGGCCAGAAAATGGAACTCCATTCCCATGAAAAAGTTCATTTTTTGTTTTTGTAATTGTCCTGAACTGGGATCAAAAGTCCAAAATGACATTTTCACAGGAAGGGATTTTCAGAAAGTCAAAGGAAGAACTGAAAATGGCATTTTTTGACTTCCCAGCTGCCCACCCAGGAAGGCTCTTGTCATTTTCACTTTCTCCTCACAGGCAGAAAGTGAAACAGCAGAAGCCTTCCAGGCCAACAGCTGGGGAAATGACATTTGGATTTTTCCAAATGGAAAATTGAAATTTTTTGGCAAAATTGAAATTTTCCCACAGAAAAAAAATTGTGATTTTGCAAAATGGACATTTTCCATCAGAAAACCATTCTGATGGAAAATTCCCAACCAGCTCTGTTAGCCACCCAATGCTTATTGAATGTGCTAACGCTGGCTGAGTAACATGTGGTGGGGATTGTCAAAACAACATCACCTACATATTGTGTTGCACTGACGCAAAAGCAGTAGAGTAGTGAACACTGCAAGGCTGGTTCTAATGTCATAGTGGTGCCAATCCTGGTTCTTTGACTGTAGCTAGCACTGCTACTGGGCATACACAAACAGCATGCCTGTGAAGCAGCTATCATGATGGATGGCCAATGCACCTCTATAAAATCATGCACACGTCATGTTTACAAGTAGGAGCTGTGCATTTCCTTGCAGCCTCATGCTCATATGACTGCCAAGCTGCATGTGTGCTGAACTAAAGCCACATACAGACACTGCCATCATCAGCAGGGGATAGTATGCAGAACTGCCAGCAGCAAAAACACGGGTCCCTACCACTTGAGTAAAAGGAATTTCTCCATTAGTAGTAAGTAGCTGGCTGCTGTAGTCACAGGCTCGCTATGAGAGGGAGACATGATAACACACACACGCGCACACACGGGGCCAATGTATTACAAATGCACAGTCATAGCATGATATTTGCAAACACTTTCAAATTGGAATGCCAATTGAAAACAAACCCAATGCCCGATTATTAAAAGACACAGAATGAAACGTACAGGAGCGCACCACAGATAACATAGCCCAGACTGACACTATAAACGATGCCATTCACATTTCTCCAATGCCTTCATTACACATTACACAAGCATTTGCCTTAATTCTATAACTCCTGGTGCAATCCTAGAAGCATCATTATGAAAGCCACTAGCCCGAATGAAATGTATCGCCTGGTGTTGTGGGGCTTTGAGGTGAGCCCACTGTATGCAGAACAATACATACAAAGGCTGAACACCCTCTGTTCCCCAGGATAGGGCTGAGGTCTATTGGCAGGGCAGGAAGGCATTAAACCGTGCCTGGCCTGTGCATCTATAGAGAATGTCTGTCTCCAGGACTGACCATCTGGTGCCTTTGAACAGACATTAATTAATTCTCCCTGAGCCTGGACTGACTTATTCACATTAAGTATCTGCTCCAGAACGAGTGACAGTGTCAAGCTCTCTCCCAATATTCAGTGATCAGCGAACTTCATCTCAGGGGTCATTCCATCCAAAGACTTCATGGTAGCTGCCTGGGTGGAATTTACCCCTGCACAGAGGGCCAGCATGAGGACCTGTGTCCCGCCTAAGCCCTATTTTGGGACAGGGCCATGCTGTGAAATTGAGGCCTAGCCTTGCCTCAGGGCTCCGAAGGGCAGGGGTGTTTGGCTCCAGGCTTGTAAGCCCAGTCCCCGTGTTCGCTATGAAGATGCCTCAGAAGGAGAGTTAAAATACTGAGCCATGTTTACATATTGAGAGGGGGCTCATACAGCTCAAACCATCGACATCAGTGGAGCTACTCCTGATTATAGTGTAGTGTAAGCAACAGGAGAATCAGGCCCATCAGGTGCCTTAAGACATTCAATCCAGGGCAGAAGACCCAGATGAAGGCCCTCAGTGGGGTTCAGGGCTTTGTCTGGGCTTTCTACTTCATTTCACTCTGAGTGGGGAGCACAGCTTTGCCAATGAGTTGGTTCTTTTTCAGTTTTTAAGTAAAGTTCCTTCAGCATCAACAAGAAACCAGTGGCACTGGAACACTTTTAATAGTGGAAGTGCTGAAAGCCAGCTCCCTTACCCCTGTCTGACCCCCTCACCCCCAGAGCTGGGACCAGGAGCAGGGCCATGTCTCCCCAAGAGGGGGGACCCAGACAGGGGCAAGGGGGCTGAGGCTGGGGGCAGGCACGGGGACAAGAGAGGAGCCCTGGAACTGGCAGCCAAGACCCCAAGTGTGGGGCCAGGAGCGGAGCTCAGTGTAAAACTTAGGGGTGCTGCAGCACCACCCCCCACCCCATACCCCAAGTTCCCACCCCATGCAAGAAATTAATTATTGCTAATTATTATTGTTTGGGCATTAACAGCTCTTCCAGATCTGCCCCTGCCCCCTTCCTGCAATGAGCACTGCATGACCTAAGTGGATCCTGTTGAAGGATGCTGCTCTTTGAGACCATTATGCTGCCTTGCAAAACGGTCCAGAAATTTTATCAGCCCAGGGACATCTTCTACTCTTCTACTCTTTACCTGCAAAAGGCTGTTGATCATATTTTGCAAGGCTGCCATGATGGTATTTTACAGGAAAAATAAAGCAGGTGTGATAATGGTCCAAATAAAAAGAATACTAATGGGGCCAGCATAGATCTCTGTCTTTCATAGGTCTGTGAGTGCTTTGTCGCCAGCAAGCTACTCTGTCCTGCATATGGCGTCTGAACCTTTTTGCAGTGAGACAATACAAGAAGAGCACGATATGTTGCACTTCTATAGCCCGTTTCATCGCAGAGCTCAGTGGGGCTGGTCCTAAGAGCACAGAAGTCAGTGTAAAGATTCCCATTAAATTCAAGAGTCCCATTAACAGGATATTGACAACCCTTGTAGTCTAAACATTGCAGCACTGTGGTACTTCTTGAGACCCAGGAAATGGAAATAAATGGAAACAAAAGCAAAACTGACTCAGCTATTCTCACTCGCCCAGTTGAAGAGATTTGCAAAATGTAACAACAAAAATGGCATACGCATTGAGAGACAAATAATATTTTTAAAATTCTTCCAATTTTAGTGCTCTAAAATATTATCATTAACACAGATAAGACTCTTTTTTTTTTAACAAGATATGATTATTGGCCTTACAATGCCCCTTTAATTTATTAACCCTTTAGGTTCATTTCGCTCACCAGTGGAATGCAGCCACCTCTGGTGTGCTTCATAACAGCTATTTTAACAGCACACAGCAGTACCACCCCACATTTTAGGACAGGCAGGCCTCCCCAACAATGTAATTATTATAGAGCTGAAACTGAAGCCAGCTTCAGACAGGAAACTTAACAAAATATTGGGCCTGATTCAAAGCCCACTGAAGTCAATGGAAAGATTCCTGTTGATTTGAATGGATGTTAGAGCAGGTTCTGTGCTCACAGTAAATCGATACATGCCCTGCCTGTGTGACTTGTAGCCTGCATGCACGTATACTCAGAGCTTTGGGAATTCACCAGAAGATGCGTGATCAGAAATTCATTTTCTCTTCACATCTACCAGGCTGGAGAGAAGTTGAACTTGTCAAATGGCCACGTACTATTAGGATGCTATTGTATATCTTGAAAGCCAGGGAGCTGAAACAGGAACAGCCTGGGCATTTTATGACTGATGTCAGTGGCATGACAGATACCATAGCAGATGAGCTGTTCGGTGTGACAGTCCCAAGTGATTGCTTTAATTCCACGCTAGAACATTCAGTCAAATGCAAACATCTCTACTGTAACACTGCCGTGACTGGGAACAAGACTTGAAGTTGGTGATCAAAGTTTCTCACCCTGTCCAAGTAAATATGTGTGTATGTTCAGATTTACTTTTAAGGCAGCTACAGACCTCCTGAAACTGCTGGGTGCATCTCCTGCTCTGCTCACTGATGAGCACTCATTATGGTCTCCCTTTCATGTTGTTCAGGAAGGTGGCGCATTCCTCAGACGTCTATTACACAGCACAGTGCACATAGTCAGTGCATACTCGATAATAATCTGCATGTGCTGTGCATTATGGTGCTCTGCCTTCAAAGACAGGCACATTTAGGGCCTAAGTATGTTGACCTGATATAGGTGGCTGCTGTGACAAAAGATCTCACTCCTGGTTGTTCAATCCCTGGTGAATGTTTGTGCAGCATTTCTGCTTAACCCAGCCTGAAAACCAACAGCTTTAAATGCATGGGCATCAATGACTTTGCCCTGAGGGAATTAGTCTATTGTGTTCCATCTGCAGTGGGACAGCCAAGAAAAAGTGGCTTCTTGATTAGATCTGGGTATTTTAGGGAGCTTAATGCCTTGAAAATAATTAATCTTAAATGCCAATGAAAGGCTTGGCCTGATTCTCAGGCCAAGGCCCCCCATCTTTGTCGTCCCACCTAGAAAAAAAATGGGTGTGTGGTGATGAAGAGAGATTGAATTTTTGTCAAGCGCTGTGCCATTTTTCTTATTGGTATAACAAGATCATGGCACAAAACCCTCGGCCATACCATGCTAAGCAGGTATTTTTTAAGGGCGCATGTATCCGAAAGCACTGACTTCTATACAATAACTTATTAGGCCTCTTCAGTATAACATGTACAAAACAGGACCGATGCTGACTGGTAGCCATAGCTGTGACTGGAGAGAATTGTGACCTACCCATCCTCAAGTCACCGGGACTAGGTACATTTGAGCTTGTATATTTGAAGGCTGACGGTTCCAGTGCACCCCAAGTTGCTGTCCCTGTATCAACCATTTCCTTAATTCCACTGCAGTTTTTCCTTTCGCTGTTCTCCTGCGCTATTTTAGTTCAAGTACTTTTGCTCACAGCTGAAAGGCACTAAGATGCTGTTATTTATGCATTGATATTATGACTGTTAATGATATTCCTGCAGCTTGACAGCTGTAGTTTTATTAAATAATCTCTTCCATGGCCACATCCATGGCATCCTTCCCTCTGTTGGTCTGTCCTCGGTCTCTTGTTCGTCTCTACAGTTCTTTGGGATGTATTGTTGCAAAGGTCACCGCAGTGCTGGTTCACATGGGAAAGACTCAATATTTAAGGCTTGTAGGGCTGCCAAAGTGTCATGAGATATTTTCCAAGCCAGCTCAATGTGACTCCACTGTAACATTTATTCCCCTGTGCATACAGATGGCAGGATCACCAGTTGCAACACAAACATATAGAACCCAGGACTGTCAGCTCTATCATTTGAGCAAAATTAGATTTTCTATCAACTCAGTAGTGGTAGTAGGGCTTTTCTATTCTGTAGGGCCACTCGTTAGACTGTAGGGGTGCACAAACAAATTGGAGTGTGGGCTACACACTAGAGCAGTGGTTCTCAACCTATTTACCATTGTGAGCTGCATATGTAGCCCAGAATGTGTCATGTGGGTTGCATCCAGTACTACTTATATGGCCCCAAGGATGTCACATGGGCCGCAGCTCTGTGTTGAGAACCACTGCTCTAGAGGGCTGATCAAAGACTGGGCACGAAGACAAGTCATGAGTTCGCAGCCCGTCTCTTCCGCTGACTCCTTCTGTGGCTTTGGGTGAGTCACTTATCCTGCCTGGATCTCATTTTCTTTCCCATTTGTGAAATGAGGATAGTAGTACGTATTTCCCTATCTCACGAAGGTGTTGTGAGGGTTAATTAGTTAATGTCAGGAGATGCAAAGTTCTGTCAGTAGTCTGTACATTACTGGATCACTACATGATGATGATGCACCTTAATGTTAAAACACCAAATATCACAATGCCATCCTGGAACCAGGATGTCCTACTGGATAAAACCCGTTAAAAGCGCTAATCCTAAATTGTGCAGGTGAAGAAAGGTGGTGGGAGAAGGGTTTTTACACAGTTTTGAAGCTCTGCTGTCATATCATACAAGAAAACATCTGCCACTTTAATGAGCAATTAAGAGCTCCTGGGTGGAAAGCAATGAATATAGGGAATGTAGCTAGGGACTTGGTCCTACATCCACTGGAATTAATGGAAGTTCTGACACTGACTTCAGTAAATTCAGGATCAGATCCTTTGAATAATCGCTGAGGCCCAATCCAATTTCCACTGAGTTCAACAGACTCCCATTGACTTCAATGGTAATTAGACTAGAGCCATTTATGTTAGGATAGCTTTTTTAACTGCTGTGAGGCGTGTATGACTGACAGCTTTGAAGCTGTTGAATCTGCAGCATATTCTCAGTGATATTTTGTGTGTTCCAAAGTGTCTGACTGTTCTTAAACAGGATTGTGGGGTATTTTTTTCCATTTGTAGAAGTCAAAAAGGACAAAAATAATCAGTGGCAAAATGTACAGTGTCTGTCTTCTTGTGGTGTCTGTTTGAGTTGGTTATTAATTTTTCAAATCACTGTGGACAACTAATCACTTAAGTTATTAATTTATTCATGAGTTTTTTTCTAAAAAAAGAATAACTTGAAACACTTATTTTTCCTGTAAATTGCTCTTGAGCTTACTCTAGATAATATGTTTTTGCTGTTAATAAACATGGTACATGCCTGAAGCAAAGTTGATCTTGTTTTTAACTATTACATCACAGCAGAGAAGCACCAGGAAAATAAATAAATAAAATAATTGACAACCACAAGGCCTGAGTTATAATGTTATTTGAATCTGAGGGGAAAGACATCAGTTAGTGGACAAATGGACTCAGGCACCTTTCATAAAATCATTTGTGTTGGAAGAAGCCTCTTATGGGTTAGCCATAATTATGGATAGTTATGGGTTGTTTACCAAAAGCTGGGAATGGGCGACAGGGGATGGATCACTTGATGATTACCTGTTCTGGTCATTCCCTCTGGGGCACCTGGCATTGGCCACTGTCAGAAGACAGGATGCTGGGCTAGATGGACCTTTGGTCTGACCCAATATGGCCATTCTTATGTATCCTGCACCATGACGGGAGTGAGACAGAACTGGCCTCTGGTGAAACACAACCAGCCAGTTCTCCAGCTGGAGTAAATTGGCATTGTCCTGTTTTAGTTAATGGAGATATGCTGATTTACACCAGCTCAAGATCTGACCCAGGACTGGCTATAAAATGAGGATCACACTTATCTCATGGTATGAGGCAAAGTGGGTCACACTGGGAGCACAGATTATTGTACAACAGGATTCTCAACAGAGGAAAGGTGCAATGGGTCCCAACCTACCTTGCTTCCCATCATGCCAAAACCCTGCCTGGTGCCTGCCACTGCAGCCCATCTGGAAGCCCTAACCTCAGTGTAATAAATAACATGGGACTGGCCATTGGCCTATGGCTTAATGTGCCTTTTCTTCATTCTCCTTCATGCTGCACTTTTAGAAGATCTTGTCAGCATGTTAATCAGTTTCAGTGGGTATGTCCACACTATGCGATTATACCGATTTTACAGAAACTGGTTTTTTAAAACATTGTATAAAGTCGAGTGCACGCGGCCACACTAAGCACAATAATTTGGCGGAGTGCGTCCATGTACCAAGGCTAGTGTCGATTTCCAGAGCGTTGCACTGTGGATAGCTATCCCATAGATCCCGCAGTCTCCCCTGCCCCTTGGAATTCTAGGTTGAGATCCCAGTGCCTGATGGGGCAAAAAACATTGTCACGGGTGGTTCTGCGTACAGCCTCACCCTCCCTCCATGAAAGCAGTGGCAGACAAATGTTTCACGCCTTTTTTCCTGAGTGAACTGTGCAAACGCCATAGCACAGCAAGCATGGACCCTGCTCAGCTCAAGACAGCAATCATGGACATTGTAAACACCTCGCGCATTCTTGTGCAGTCTATGCTGAACCAGGACCTGCAAAACCAGGAGAGGAGGAGGCGGCTACGGCAGCGCGGCGACGAGAGTGATGAGGACATGGACACAGAATTCTCTCAAACTGCGAGCCCCTGCACTTTGGAGATCTGATGGTAATGGGGCAGATTCTAGCCATTGAACGCCGATTTTGGGCCTGGAAAACATGCACAGACTGGTGGGACCGCATAGTTTTGCAGGTTTGGGACGATTCCCAGTGGCTGTGAAACTTTCGCATGCGTAAAGACACTTTCATGGAACTTTGTGACTTGCTTTCCTCTGCCCTGAAATGCCAGAATATTAAGATGAGATCAGCCCTCACAGTTGAGAAGCGAGTGGCAATAGCCGTCTGGAAGCTTGCAACGCCAGACAGCTACCGGTCAGTCGGGAATCAATTTGAAGTGAGCAAATCTACTGTGGGGGCTGCTGTGATGCAAGTAGCCAAAGCAATCATTAAGCTGCTGCTACGAAAGGTTGTGACTCTGGGAAACGTGCCGGTCATAGTGGATGGCTTTGCTGCAATAGGATTCCCTAATTGTGGTGGAGCAATAGATGGAACCCATATCCCTCTCTTGGCACCGGAGCACAGGGCACCCAGTACATAAACCGCAAGGGGTACTTTTCAATGGTGCTGCAAGCACTGGTGGATCACAAGGGACGTTTCACCAACATCCACGTGGGATGGCCAGGAAGAGGTTCTTGCGCTCATGTCTTCAGGGACACTACTCTGTTTAAATGGCTGCAGCAAGGGAATTACTTCTAGACCAGAAAATAACAGTTGAGGATGCTGAAGTGCCTTTAGGTTCCTGGGGGGACCAACCTACCCTGATGCATGGCTCATGAAGCCTAACATCGGCAGCCTGGACAGTAGTAGGAGTTGTTACATTATAGGCTGAGCATGCAGATATGGGTGGTAGACAGGACCGGTGCTAGAGTTTTTTTTGCCCTAGGCGCATTGCACTTCACGCCCCACGCGCCGCTCCCGCGGCTGCGGTGGAGCTGCTGCAGCCATTTCTGGTGCGAGGGTCCATTGGTCCGCGCTCAGTGGAGCTGCCGCAGCCGTGCCTGTGGGAGGTCCACTGGAGCCACGCGGGACCAGGCGACCGTCCGCAGACATGCTTTGCGCAGCTCCACGGAGCCACGGACAACGGACCCTCTGCAGGTACAACTGCAGCAGGTCCACCGGAGCCACCTGCAGCCCCCTCCGCAAAATGCCGCCCCCGAAAATCCTGGCACCCTAGCGATTGGCTTAGTTCGCTCAATAGAAGCGCTGCCCTGGTGGTTTAGATGGTGCATTTGGCCATTTAAAGGCGCGCTGCGCACATTACTGACTTCGATCAGACTTCAGACAAATCAATGTCCCCATTGTTATTGCTGCTTGCTGTGTGCTCCACCAATCTTCTGTGAGAGTAAGGAGGAGACCTTTATGGTGGGGTGCGGAGCTGAGGACAAATCACCTGGCCACTTGATACACAGCCAGACACGCAGGTGATTTAGAAGAGCATACCAGGAAGCAGTGCGCATCAGAGAAGCTTTAAACAAGTTTATCACAGGCCAGGATACGGTGTTGTCGTGGCTGTGTTTGTTTTCCCTTGGTGAACCCCCCCCCTTGATTGACTCATTCCCTCTAAACAACACCCCTCCCCCTTCGATTACAGCTTGCTTAAGGAAATAAAGTCCACTATCATTTAAAAATCATGTATTCTTTATTAATTAATTATAAAAGAGGGAGAGACTGACAAGGTAGCCCGGGTGTGGTTGGGAGGCAGGATAGGAGGAAGGAAAAGGCCACATAAAAAAATTTCAATAATGACAGCCTTTTGGGGGCTGTCCACGTGGGTGGGTGCACGGAACCTCCCCCACGCATTCTTTATACGTCTGGGGTGAGGAGGATATGGAACATGGTGGGTGTGAAGGTGGTTATACAGGGGCTGCAGCGGCACTCTGTGATCCTGCTGCTTGTTCCTGAAGCTCCACCGGACACCAGAGCATGTCAGTTTGATCACATAGCAGCCGCCCAGCATTGCATCATGCCTCCTCTGTTTTCCTGCTGCCACCTCTCTCTCAAGCGTTTCTCCTGTCCTCATGTTCACTAGCATTCTTTCCTGTAATTTGATACCACGTCCTTCCATCATTCAGATGAGCTCTTTCATTGCAGGTCACTTCATGATTTCCGAGATCATTTCGTCTCGCGTTTTTTTTTTTTTCGCCGCCTTATCTGAGATAGCCTTCAGAACGGAGGAGGGAGGCTTGAAAATTTGCAGCTGCATGAGGGAGGGAAAAAGGAGAGAAGTTATTTTTAAGATACATTTTACAGAACATACTTATACTCTTTCACAAAGCTAGACAACACTATTCACCTTACATAGCACATGTGATTTCATACAAGGTCGCATTTTGCATCTTAATATTGAGTGCCTGCGGCGCTTTGTGTTAGAGATTCTACAGGCGCAGGTGTCCGGGCAGCAGAATTCAGCTTGCATGCGGCCATGATAGCCACTGTCTTTCGGCCTTTCTGCAGCCTTCATTTACACAGTGCCCTCCTTTCCCAAATCTAAGCAAGCCCATTCAGTGCTGCTTCTTTCTGTTACATGAAGCAGCAGAAACCACCCCCATCCAATTCTCTGAGATGATCGCTTTACCCTCCCTCACCGCGTGACTGGTCATGAAGATCACTGCTAAACCTCCACTCCCACGCTGCAGACCACGCATTAGCCCCCAGGCCCCAATTCCCCGACTTTCGGTCAGAGTGCAGTGTGGCTGCGGGCTACCGGGCCCCGTGGCATTTAACCCGCGTCCGCCCAGGCCGCTTGCCGCAGGCTCGGACGGAGCTGCCCATCCCCGCGCCTGCCAGATGCGCCATCCTATCGCCGCGGCCGCCATCTCCTAGGCAAGACGCCGTGGGTGCAGCGGTGGCTACTCGCTACGCCGCCAACCCTCTCGCCGCCCATAGTCCCCCCTGGCCACTCAGTATGGCAGTCTCGCTTAGGCCTGGTATAAAGCGTGGGCCTGGTGGCTGAGCAGGGAAGATCCCTGCTAGCAAACGCGAAAAGCTCAGCGCGACTCACCCCCCCCCCCCGATTCCCCCTGCTTGGCTACTGCAAGGAAGGATTTCTTTTAAGCAACAGGCAAACGCACGGTAGGAATGGCCATCTTTGTCCCCTTAATTAAATTCCTGAATTTCAACCAGGTTACCATGAACGATATCACTCTCCTAGGATCAACACAGTGAGATAAAGAACGGATGTTGCTTAATGCAGCAAACCCGTGACTATAGACAGCTAGGTTTCGTCATGCAATGATACCAGCTTACTTGCTACATGCATGGCGTGGTCAATGTGTCCTACCATGGAGGACGGAATAGGCTGCGCTGCCCAGAAACCTTCTGCAAGGCTTTTGGAGTACCTCCAGGAGATCTCATGGAGATGTCCCTGGAGGATTTGCCACTCCATCCCCAGACATGTTAACAGACGTTTCCAATAACTGTACTGGCTGCGAATGCATCCCAAGTCCTCAGAGCAAATTAATCATTAAAAGATGCTTGCTTTTAACATGTTTATATTTACAAAGTACACTCACAGAGGTCCCTTCCATGTTCATTGTGTGGGCCGTGGTTGGGAGGGCTGAAGAGGGTAATTCCGTCAGGTGTGAGAAAGCTCCTGGCTGTTGGGGAGAACTAGAGTCCTGTGTGCTCTCTGCCAGCTCGTCCTCTCTTCCTCCTCCTCCTCTTCCTCGTCCGCAGGAATCTCTCAGCCAGGGCTGAGATTACCACCCCCACCTTGGAATCCACGGACAGGGGTGGGGTAGTGGTGGTGGACCCCCCTAGAATGCATGCAGCTCAGCATAGAAGCGGCATGTTTTTTTGCCCGGACCTTCTGTTTGCTTCTTTGGTTTTCTGGTAGGCTTGTCTGAATCCTTAGCTTTCACATTGCACTGTACTGAAGTCCTGGTGTGGCTCTTCTGCATCTTGGCCTTGGAAATTTTTCAAATGAGATCTCCACGCTGGCCAAACAGGAAATGAAATTCAAAAGTTCACGGGGCTTTTCCTGTCTACCTGGCCAGTGCATCCGAGTTCAGATGGCTGTCCAGAGCGGTCACAATGGTGCACTGTGGGATAGCTCCTGGAGGCCAATACCATCCAATTGCAGCCACACTAACTCTCATTCAAAATGGCAATACTGATTTCAGCACTACTCCCTTCGTCAGGGAGGAGTACAGAAATCGGCTTAAAGAGCCCTTTATATCGATATAAAGGGCTTCGTTGTGTGGATGGGTGCAGGGTTAATTCGGTTTAACGCTACTAAATTCGGTTTAAACGCGTAGTGTAGACCAGGCCTCTCTCTTCCACAATCAGTTTTTCACACTTATTTCCTCCTGTGGAGATTTTTTTCCTTCTCAGTTTGTTTGTGCTTTTCCCTTCTGTCTCACTCCGCTTAAACTGAGCTCAGCCCATGTCTGAACTGTGGGGAGGGATATTTTGGCCCAACACACCAGGGCAAATCCCTGTTCTTAGGAATAGAATAAGAGGGGAAATGGGGAGGCAGGCACGGAGGTATTTGCCAAACCACTGACTGTTTTTCATACCAAAATGAAATAGTGTTGCCAACTCTCATGATATTGTCATGAGTCTCATGATAATTAATGTTTTCCTTAAAGCCCGAGCACCTGGAGTCATGTGGCTATGTTATAGTTTCAGCTTTCATTCTTAAAGAAAAAGTAAATTTCTAGCCCTAGTGGCTGTGGATAAAACTTCAAAATGCGACCTCAGTGCATTCTAAAGGCTAAAAAAGCAGGCGGCCAATAAAAAGAACACCAAATCTATTATTTTTACATAATCTCACGATTTTAAAGCCAATCTCATGATTTTTGCCAAGCCTAAGTCATGATTTTTGAACAGCTGGGGTTGGCACTATTGATAAAATGCGCCTCACCGCAGATTAGTGCAGATCTTCATATTACAATTGAGTTTAGTCTTTTGGGCATGTTCCCATGACTGCCAAATGCCATTTGGATTGGTTAACATTTTACATTGACTTGGTACAAGGGTAAATAGAAACACAAGGTGCCGGGCAGTACAGAGTCAAGGCCTACAGGTCCCACTGACTTCAGTTGGAGTTGGGGTACGTGACACTTCTGAAAATCAGGCCTTTTATTTTTTTGTGGGAATGATCCTGTAAGTAGAATGGGACAGTGCAGAGAGAGAGAGAGAGAGAGAGAGGCTATGTAAGAAACCTGTCCCATCACAAGCCTTGTCTTCACAACTAAAAATGTGTGTTTTTTATGTGGCGGGTAGCTAACACAGGGGTAAAAACACAGTGAAGAGAAGGCAGCCCTAGCCCCCTATTTGTGATTGACATCACCTAGTTACCTCACAGTAAAGCTAAAGTGCCTGGTCTTCTCTGTATTTTTACTTCAGAATAGCTCAGGCATATTAGTTAGCATGAGGTAAAAAAAACAACTTTTTTAGTAGTGAAGACAAGGCCAGAAAGAGCGCACGAGGAAGCTGGAACTCGGGTTGCCAAGTGTCCAGGTTTCAAATGGAACGCCTGGTTGAAAAGGGACACGGGCGACTTCGGTCAGCACCACCAACTGAGCTGTTAAAAGTCTGGTTCGCAGCACAGTGGGGGATCGGGGGCTAAGGCAGGCTCCCTGCCTGCCTTGGCTCCGCATGGCTCCTGGAAGTGGCCGCCAGCTTCCCGCGGCCCCTAGGAGAATGGGCAGCCAGGGAGGCTCTGTGCGCTGCCCGCACCCTGAGTGCTGGCTCTGCAGCTTCCATTGGCTGGAAACTGCGACCAATAGGAGCTGCAGGGGTGGCACCTGCAGGCACGAGGGCAGCACGCAGAGCATCCCTGGCCACCCATGCACCTAGGAGCTGCAGGGCCCTGGAGGCCACTTCTTGGGAGCTGTGGTAAACACCACCAGGACCCCACACCCTAAATCCCCATATCCCAACCCTCCACCCCAGCCTGGAGTCCCCTCCTTCACCCAAACTCCTTCCTGGAGCCTCCCACACACACCCCAACACTAACCCCCTCCCACACATACCCCAACCCTCCACCCCAGCCCAGACCCGCCTCCTGCAACCCAAACCCCTCATCCTCAGCCACACCCCAGAGCCCACACCCCCAGCCAGAGCCCTCACCCCTCCTGTGCCCCAGCCCCCTGCCCCAGCCCTGATTCCCCTCCCACCCTCCGAATCCCTCAGTCTCAGCCTGAAGCTCCCTACTACAACCCAAATCTCTCATCCCCAGCCCAGAGCCCTCATCCCCTCCTGCACCCTAAACCACTCATCCCCAGCCCTAACCCAGAGCCTGCACCCCCAGCAGGAGCCCTCACACACCCCCATACCCCAACCCCCTGAGTCAGCCTGGTGAAAATGAGTGAGTGAGGGTGGAGAAAGCAAGGGATTGGGGGGAAATGGAGTGAGCAGGGGCGGGACCTTGGAGAAGGGGCGGGGCAGGGCAGGGCAGGGCAGGGCAGGGGGGTGGAGCAAGGGTGTTCGGATTTGTGCGAGTATAAAGTTGACAACCCTCTCTCTTGCTACTACATCTAGATATAAGGAATACTAAAATTCCTTTAGGTTTACAATCGCATGTAGAATGATTAAATCAAATATGAATCATTTCTTCTTTAGTCAGACACAAAACAAATAAAATGCAAGAACTTAGCAGATGCCTTGCGAATATTTAAAGACACGATGCATACATCCGTGAGATACCTGTTTCAGCTGGAGGAAGGTAAATAGTGTGTCCCCCAGGAGTCTGTACTGGGCCCAGTCCTATTTAACATTTTCATGAATGATCTGGAAAAAGGGGGAAACAGTGAGGTGGCAAAATTTGCAGAGGATACAAAACTACTCAAGATAGTTAAAGTTCCAGGCATACTGTGAAGGATCTCTCAAAAGTGAGTGACTGAGCAACAAAATGGCAGATGAAATTTAATGTTGATAACTGCAAAGTAATGCATATTGGAAAACATAATCTCAACTACACATATAACATGAGAGGGGGGAGGAATAGCTCAGTGGTTTGTGCACTAGCCTGTTAAACCCAGGGTTGTGAGTTCAATCCTTGAGGGGGGCCATTTAGGGATCTGGGGCAAAAATTGGCCTGCCTAATAAAGGCAGAGGACTGGACTTAATGTCCTTTCCAGTTCTAGGAGATTGGTATATCTCCAATTATTACTACTGCAAAAAAAAAATTAGCTGTTACCATTCAAGAAAGAGATCTTGGAGTCATTGTGCAAAGTTCTCTGAAGACATCCACTCAATGTGCAACAACAGTCAAAAAAAGCAAACTGAATGTTGGGAATCGTTAACAGAAGGATAGATAATAAGAGAGAAACAATCATCTCACCTCAATATAAATCCATAGTACACCCACATCTTGAATACTGGGTGCAGATGTGGTCACCTCATCTCAAAAAAGATATATTGGAAATGGAAAGGGTTCAGAAAAGGGCAACAAAAATGATTAGAGGTATTGAACAGCTACTCTATGAGGAGAGATTAATAAGACTGGGACTTTTCAGCTTGGAAAAGAAATGACTAAGGGGGGATATGACCAAGGTCTATAAAATCTTGACTGGTGTAGACAAAGTAATCAGCATCAAAGTTATTTACTCCTCATAACACAAGAACTAGGGGCCATCAAATGAAATTAATAGGCAGCAGGTTTAGAACAAGCAAAAGGAAGTATTTTTTCACATACAGCAGTCAACCTGTGGAACTCTTTGCCAGAGGATGTTGTGAAGGCCAAGACTATAATAGGGTTAAAAAAAGAACTAGGTAAGTTCATGGAGGATAGGTCCATCAATGGCTAGTAGCCTGGATGGGCAGGGATGGTGTCCCTACCCTCTGTTTGCTAGAAGCTGGGCCTGGGTGACAGGAGATGGATCACTAGATGATTAGCTGTTCTGTTCATTCCCTCTGGGGCATTGGTCACTGTCGGAAGACAGGATACTGGGTTAGATGGACCTTTGGTCTGAGACAGTGTGGCCGTTCTTATGTTCTTAAATAAAGATGTAGGACTGTAGGGGTGCATAAGGTAGGTGGGGCTATGCCTCTGTGTATCAGAGGGCAGAATCAAGACCAGGCCTCTTTCCCTTGCTAAAGTGAACTTAGTACTGGTGAACTATGTCCTGGAGATGAGCTGCAGAAAGCTGACCACATAGCTAGAGCCAGTGCAAAGTTCCTCATGCTCTCCCATTGTGCATCAGCTTTTACCTTCAGGAACCGCCTCTGGGATAAGAGGGTAGGTCAGTTGCCATCCCAGAGAGTCACTAGCCCATCTCTTGAGACTGAGAACAATGTGGTCATGGACAACTGGATTGAACCCAGCAAGTTAGCAATAAATAGAATGTGCAAGGGCATTCTTTTTCCAAGCTTGAAACCTCCTTTACTATAGTAAGGGACATTTTAGAAGTTACTTCTCACCCACCCTTAGAGATGTAGGATGACCTTATAGTTAAGGCTCTGTAGCAGGACTGCAGAAATCTATGTTTAATTGCTAGGTGTGCCACAGATTCCCTGTTTGGCCCTGGACAAGTTGCTTTGGCTTGGGCGACACTAAAAAAATTAGGTTGGTTTAACTACATTGGTGGGGGGGGGGGAGAGGGAGGGTGTGTGTGAAAAATCTGCACCCCTTGGAGACATACTTAAACTAACCTAACTCCTTGTGTAGGCCATCAACCTAGCTACTGCCTTTCGGGTCGGTGGCGTATCCCTATGTAACACCAACAGACCCCCATCAGCTAAAAACCAATTGGCTGTTAGCTAAGGCTGTAGAGCAGATGCAATCTCCCTCTCTAAGTGGTCTCAGCACCACTAGATGGGACAGAACGCCGCACCCAGGAGGCGTGTGGGTTACATATACAATGGGAGAATCCCTCCCGTCAGCACAGGTACTGTCTACACTGAAGCACTACAGAGGCGCAGCCTTGCCACAATAGCAGTTTTAAGTGTAAACAGGCCCTTAAACTCTGTCTCTGTTTCCCATCTGTTAATGGGGGGTGGGGGTGATAATACTTCATTTCTTCCACCCTGTTCTCCCTCTTGTCTATTTAAATTGCAAGCTTTTCAGTGCAGAGACTGTCTCTTACAAAGCGTATGTCTTGCACCCAGCACAATGGAAGCCTGGCTCTCAGCTGACACCTCTAGTGCCACTGTAAGACAAATAATAAAGGCAAAGTTTCGTAGAAGTCACACATTTGGAATCCCCCATGGACACACGTGTTACACAATATACTCGTGATGGGGGGGGTATCACCGTACTTTTTAATTGTGTTACTTTTAAACTATATAATTACAGAGCTTGGACCATAGCCTGATCTCATTTGTAATGATGTAAAGCTGGAGTAACTCCACTAAAATGGCAGGTTTCAGAGTGGCAGCCGTGTTAGTCTGTATCGGCAAAAAGAACGAGGAGTCTTTGTGGCACCTTAGAGACTAACAAATGTATTTGGGCATAAGATACTGTATTTTCCTCTGCATGCGTCCGATGAAGTGGGTTATAGCCAAGAAAACTTATGCCCAAATAAATTTGTTAGACTCTAAGGTACCACAAGTATTCCTCGTTCTTTCCACTAAAATGACAGGTTTCAGAGCTAGTGACCTTCAGAGCAGAATTTTTCTACTGGATTTAACATGGCACAGCTAATAACTTAGTATGAATACAATTCTTATTTTTGCAAGGCCTTTATTTCTGTTATGATACACATAAAAGCAGGGGAACAGAGATCCTTTTTTCAACGTGTGTATCATTTAGAGCTGTTTAGTTAAATCTCTTCCCCGGAGCCCTATTGCTTGCTATAAATAACCGTGACGAGCAGAGAAAATTGTTAATTCCTTAAAATCATTCACTAGACGTAGCTGTCTACATGATTTGAAAGAAATAGATGACACAGTCAAATAGCAGCAATAATCCCACAGAAATGATCGAGTGAGGCTGTAGCAGAATTGTGGAGATAGTGGTCATAGTCCTGCATTCTTTGTCATTTTTTGTTTTTTTATCTATGTTGATATAGAAATACATAGAAAGAAAAAAACTTGACTATAGCTGCTCAGTATTTTACAGTACAGCCTGAGTTTAATAATGGTCTTTCCTTTGTGCCCTTGAGTTTCAAAGGATGAGCCACATCTGTCCTCCTAAGACAGAAAACTGCCTTGAATCATGTGCCATCTCTGTTCCTGCCCACCCACCCACCTGCCATGTTGCTAATTGATCAAATGAGTCCCCAGAGCTGTTTTGGGAGTACAGCCCTCATCCATGGCTCCAATGCTATTATAGCACAGCATACCAGCAGGCCAGGGCAGGCTGATGAAGTGTTACTGGCAGGGAATTAAAAGCAGATTCAGATTAACTCTTAGGGCAGTGTAATCAGCTTGTTCTGCACTGAGCTATCAAATGCTAGTATAGTGCAAGCCCTCAGAGACTCCCACTTCCTGTCTCTCCCCCAACAAAATGACACCTCCATAAACCCCCAATTGCCATAAGTAGGCCCTGTTTCAGTGGGCAGAAATCACACTCCCAGCCCACAATACCCATCTCACACAGCCACTTATTGCACTGGCCTAATCAGGGCCCTGATGATTATTCCCAAGACTCTGGCCTGACATAGGTGTGAGGAGAATCAGGGGCCTTGTGTAGCCCCTGTGTAGAATACCTATGCCAACAGGAGGGGGGAGGGTGTCTCCCATTGGCGTAGATAATCCACCTCCCTGAGAAATGGTTGCTAAATTGACGGAAGAAGTCTTCACTACAAAGTTAGGTCAACCTAGCTACATCACTCAGAGGTTTGAAAAAACATACCCCTGAGTGTCATAGTTAAACTAATTTAACCACGGTATAGACAGCAATAGGTCAATGGAAGAATTATTCCATCGCCCTAGCTACCACCTCTTGGAAGGTGGATTATCTATGCCAAGAGGAGAACCCCTCCTGTCAGCGTAGGTAGGATCTACACTGAAGCGCTCCAGTGGCCCAGTTGCAGCACTAAAAACACAAAATGATACAGTCATTTAGGAGCCTCATAACAGCGGCCATACTAGGTCAGACCAGAGGTTCCTCTAGCCTAGTATCCTGTCTTCTGACTGTGTCCAGTGCCAGGTGCTTCAAAGGGAATGAACAGAACAGGATAGTTACTGAGTGATCCATCCCGTCACCCACTTCCAGATTCTGGCAATCAGAGGCTAGGGACGCCCAGAGCATGGGATTTGAACCCAAAACATAGGGTTTGAAATCTTTTTTGAGCTCAGTTATAGTTTTGGCCTTCACAACATCCCCTAGCAATGAGTGCTACGGGCTGACTGTGTGTTGTGTAACGAAGCCTCATTGAAAGTCAACAGCTTAAATGAGACATGGGCTCCTAAGTCACCTACAGCTAGATTTACAAAGGTATTTAGGCATATAAAGGTGCAGGCAGGTCCTAGAGTTAGCTCCACAAAGGGATTTAGGTGCAGAACTGCCATTTAAGAATCTAAATCCAAAACAGAGATCCTCACAAGCCCCGCTCAGCTGCTGCCTAACTCTCTAGGCCCCTACAATCTCTCTAGGTGCTTACAGTTCTGCTGGAAGGCACTCAAATGCCTAAAAAATCCACCTCTGGGCATGCAGCAATCTACATGCCCGGGCACAAAGCTCACATCTAAGCTCCAACAGGGTTATCAAACTAGGCATGCCCCTGCCTAGCTCGCCTTTGGGATGTGATCAGACGGACACACTCAGAAGCCACCTGACTGGGCCCTATACAAAACAGCGCTGGAGCCCAGAGGTGGTAGGGTAGTCTGGGGAAAATCTCCCTCAGTCTCTTCTGTTGAAGCTGTTCCACTGTGTATAACTAAACATGCATTGGAGAAGGGTTTTGGAACTCAGGCCTCCCACATTAGCAGCCAAACTCCACAAGAGGGCTGGTGGCTGGCCTTGTGGCTTCCAGTCCTAGATGCCTAACTCTCCCTGTGCATTGTACAGGGCGTCTGGGCTCCTAAGAAAGGGTCACAGATTCCACTAGATGGCAGGGTTCTGTGATGGGGTGTGTATCCCACTCAAGGCTTGAATGGGTTAACATGGGCCAGGAAGGGCCAGTTATCCTGAGATGCTGCACCTGGAGGGGAACCAGCCTAAGAAAGGCTGGGTAGGAAGAAGCCCAGGGAAACATCAGCAAGGAACAGTACAGTGCAGACCTTGGCTGTTGGTCATAGGGCCCCTGGGCTGGGATGAAGCATAGAGGGATAACTGGCAAAGTGGCACAGGACCTGGAGATGTGGAACAGAGACCATCTGAGACAGCATCCAGGCAGCTTGTCCAGTGGGACATGTTACCTAGGATGGGGAGGAACCATATAGTGACCTGGCTGAGTCACGAAGAGAGAGAGCACCTTGAGATATGAAGAGAGAGATGAGCCACAGCGTGAGTAACCAACAGCAGGAGGAGCCGTATGGGGAAAGCGCTAATTTCCAGACCGACCTCCGAGGAGGTGGACCTGTGGAGAGTGGTACCCCCTTTAAAGGTATCTAAAGGTTAGGTGTTGCAATGCTGAGTTTGAGTCCCTTTGTGTATCTAGTCCCTACTGGGAAATTCAAACCTGCCTGAGCAAGTCAGCTAACTCCCAGTGATTGCAGGTGACATTTTTGAAAACTTCACCCCAAATCTAAGAGTTTCACGAGTCACACTATTTCCTGCTATTACTTCCCAATACCATGAACTCTGATATAGTTAAATGGTGTAAAAATCCTGAATGGTTTCTAAGAAGCTTGAGATTTTCCTCCATTTATCAGCCATTTCACTGCTTTTGAAATATTTTCAAAAGTGGCAACTGGTTTTTTGTGTCTCGGTTTGTTTAGGTGCCCACCTTAAAACCTGATTATTTTTTAGAAGTACTGAGCACCTGCAGCTCCCATTGATTTCAGCTGGAGTTGTGCATACTCAGCAGTTCTGAAAATCAAGCCCACAATGAAAATTGTGACCCTAGTTTTACTCAACTATAAGTTCCTTTCACTGAGGTCAAATATTCACTGAATGCTGCCTTCAGTGAGAGTTACCATCTCCACTCTTCCTCTCTTCAAGGTGAACAAAGAAGTTGCCGCTAGGCCACTGAGGAAAGACTAAGGAGGAATTCTGGGTTCTTGCTCTTCCAGTCTGCGTACAGAGGAGCCAGATAAATCTTGCTACAGTTGCTCCCAGCTGGAAGTGAAGAGGAACTGATCTTACTACACCTTTCTCTTCCTGGGAATTAGCATATATATACAGAATATGGGGAGGGATTTCAGAGGCATCCTGCAGTTCCCAGAGCTCCCTTGCAACTGCAGAGCATGGAGCAGTCCTGCCACTGCTACACAAGGTGAAAGAGAGGAGAGACTTTGCCAGAGAGGCCCTCTTCTCGTGTAGTGCAATTCCCTCATGGTGGGACAAAGATCCGCACACTTCACTACAGAAAGGTGCAACATCCTTATTTTAATGGGAGTTTTGCCTGAATAAGAGCCCTGAAGCGGGACTCTGCATCTGCTGATCCTTCAGAAAAAACCTGACGGGGCTAGAATGATTAGAAGTGAGAGGAAATTGTACTAGTGCTGGGCAAACCTCAAAAGGGCTGGATAGTACCAATTAGAACTGAACAAATAACTCTCATTCCACAATTGATCTGCTGCATTTAGCCTCTCTAATAGACTTCCTGTTTTTGTCATTTGAATTTAAATCAGGATTTGACGGTTTTTTTGTTCTATGGATGCACAATATTTACACACACACCACAGTCAGAAGCAAGAATTGAACCGGCCCCTCTGGCATAAACAGCACAACACCATCCCACTCACACCAGAGGAGTCAGCCCTGCAGGACTATATGAGTTGTTGGGGACCAGCCACTGGCGAGAATTGTGATCACAGATACTATGCCAGTGTATTATACTGGCATCCCATGCTCCATCTTGAATCAAAGAGCCTGGCTTCTAGGATTAAGATGGAGCTGTGGCTGCTGCACCCAGTGATCTCAACAAGGCAAGATTTACAGAAGTGACTAGTAATTTTAAGGTGTCTCAGGTTTTGGGTGCCCCATGTGGGATGCCTTAAAGGGGGCCTGATTTTCTGAGGGCAGGTACTCAGCACCTTCTGAAACTCAGGCTCCTTTAAGGGGTATGGCAAGTTGGCCACCCAAAACCTGAGGCGTCTGAAAATCACTAGGCTCTTCTGGAAGATGTTGGCCGTAAATCCCATTTCTGTGTGGAAGTTTTGGGTCTCTGGCGCTGCACTTGGTCACTTCCAAAAAAGTCCTGCTTCCGTGCACCTCTCCCTGCCCCAGTCTTGATCGACAGTGTACTCAGCAGGCAAGATGATGCTACAGTTAAGAAAGTGGCACTTCTCTTAGTCATCAGTCAGTAGCTCGTCACCGCAGAGCTCAGCAGCTAGTAAGATTATTTTAAGGCATTCAGACCAAGTGCATAGAAAGCAATGGGAATCTCCATGTGCTAGTGATTTAACTCCAGCCAGCAATGTGTTCCCTGAATCAGCAGCGAGTCCTTCTACTTAGACAGCATTCAGGGCCAAACTCCACCCCATGGTAACACTGACTTCAAAGGAGGTGAGAGGATACTCTGGCCTCTGTGGGCACCGCGGCTCGGTTAGAAATGAAGTTGGAAGTGGGGCTTCCTGCTTGTTGGTTACAGTCAGTGTTCAATGGTGCCTTTAGAAGACTAGTCCATGAAACGAGCCTGAGCCTCCACCTCCAGCAGCTGGACCACAGCCCCCAGAGGAACCTTCGTCATCCTTGTCCCTGTCAAAATCTCTCCACCATAGAGGGGATTTGGGCAAGGTTGAAATGTAGGCAGCTCTGTTCCTTGCTTCCTTCTCTTGCTCCTGGAAGAAAAGGAAAAAAAACAAAAACAAGCCAGGCCTGTTTATCTGAAGTCTAGTGATTCAGGCACATCATGTGAATGCATGTGAGAAAGCTGCTCCCAGATTCTCTCGAGGGAGAGAGGCTGGCTCCTGAGACTGAGCTGCTGGCCTAAACCAAAGAATGTGTGGTCTAGTGGACAAGGCATGAAACGTGGACGTGAAACTCCTAGGTTCCACGTGACAGGGAGAAGCGACAGCTGGTATTTCTAGTAGAAGCTCTGACTGAGGTGGCAAGGTGGTCCCAGCCACCATCAATGCCTGTTACTGAATTCACAGTAGGCTGAAGGGAAACAAACACCCTCCCTGATCATGCACGGCGCCAAGATCCTCAAACACTTGTTTAAAGTCAGCAGGAGCTGAGGAGGCTCAGTGCCTGGCAGGCGTGGGCCCTAGAAGCCTGACTCTGCTTTAGAAGCTTGTAAAAAGTGTGAAGTCCTTGGGGACATGCCCCAACCAAGACCTTCTGTGGGTGAGTCTGTACCTCCGAGATACATAAGAAAGGTATGTCCTTACTGCTGACTGTTCTAGAGATCACAGCTCAGCTATCTCGGTGCGTGACACACAGACAGCAGTGAGAGGGGCAAGAACCCAGACAGAAGAGCGTAAATGAAAAGCAGTGATTATTTCATACCACAATAGCAGACAGAGAACAAGTAACAAGAGGGACAATTGCTAGCTGATGCCAACTGTCTAACTGAGTAAAGGGACGAATTCCCTTCACATTGGGTTCTTCTCTTTGGAGTAGGTCCTGTTACTTCTGATGGGATACCCCTGCTGCTTTTGAAAGTTTAAACTCAAACTGTTAAGGAAGATTGTCCTGTTTCTATTCTGAGTTCACACGTCTTCTTCCTGCTTTCCAGACTTCTTGGAGAACATGAGGGTCAGACCCGCAGCTGCTGTAAGTTGGAGCAGCTGATTTCAATCAAACTAACTGATCTGACACCAGCTGAGGAACTGGCGCTAACAGCATAAGCTCATTCTCCTGTTACATATTCTCAGTAAAGTTACCGCAGTTCCCTCGATAGGGCTAAATTTCTCTCTTTACGTTACACTACAAAGCAGTGATGAAAAGCTGTTGCTGATCCTGGGGGAAGGGTCATGCTCTGTACAGACCGGCCATTACACAGGAGTGGGCATGAATGACAAGTGGACATAGGGGATCAAACCTCACCCTGTCCTATGTGGGTCATACCCACCTCTGACAGGCGGACCCCCTTCTTTTGCCCTCTGGCAACCCCTGTCTGGCTTGCCCTGGCAGTAAAGTATCATTGAATTGATCTATAGACTAGGGCTTACCCCTCCACCCCTAAATAGGGTGACCAGATGGCCTGATAAAATCGGGACCATCCTGATATTTGGGTGGTCGTCCCGCATCCTGACCAATCTTTGGTCAGGACGTGATTTGTCACGATATTTCACTCCACCAGCAGCACTCGTCTTTTTTTTTCCTCCACCGACGGACCGCTCCCCCCATGTGTCCCAATATTTTCTTCATCTCACCTGGTCACCCTACCCCCAAACACCATCACACCACCTTTGTACAGGCAGTCACAGCAGAGAGGCCCTTGGAAGGAGGGTGACTGACCCCACTGTAGTGCGGAGAGGTCCAGCATGTATCCCTGCCTAGCACTCAACCTTTCATAGGACCATTCCACCCAAGTGAGCCTGGAGACTGAGCTGCCCTCCCATCCTTAGCCTTGGTCTGGAGGGATCGGCCCGGAGGCATTATTATTATGGCAGGATGGGAGGAAGCTTTATGCTGCCGCTACTCCTGCTGTAGCCATTGCGTGTACAAGGGAGGCCTTCTGGCTCAAGGACTGGCAGTGCAGAACCTCGTCTGAGGACTAAAGTCACGCAAACACCTAAATGAAGCCATGCCAAAACCATCAGTACAATTCAGGCCAGCTTAGCAGCATTCTAGGCAGTGCAGTGTTAGTCCCAGAAACCAGCTGAAGTCTGGCTACAAATGCACAGACCATGCTCACAGCAAGGAGGGCACGAGAGGGAGAAATATACATGTAGCTGGTTGGGATGATTCTCCCCAAATAGCCATAGGGCTGAAGCCACACTAAGCCAATGAGTCCTTATGCCTATGTTCTGTCTGGTATAAAAACCACAACACACACAACAGCATTAGGTGGAATGTACTTAAGGAATAAGACTAGGAGGCAGGAAATGGGTGTTCTCTGCCATGGACTTCTTGTGTGTGACCTTGGGCAAGTCACTTCGCCTCTCTGTGCCTCAGTTTCCCTCTCTTTAAATGAGACTAATCCTTACGTGACTGGTGTGTTAAGGGGATTATTTCGCCGCTGTTGGCAACGCACTCAGATTTGATAGTAGTGAATGAAAATGCCTGTCAGCATACATGTATATAGCATCCTTCACAGCAGTCACAGGTGCTTACTGTACCAAGAGCAGTTGAAAGCGATACATAAGCTAGGACCCTAGGTTAGGATTTTGGAGATCTGGGTTCTAATCCTATCTCTGCCACCAACCTGCTGTGTGACCTTGGGCAAGTCGCTTCCTCCTCTGGGCCTATTTTCCCCCTCCCACCCTTTGACCTGTCTATGTAGACTGTAAGCTCTTCAGGGCAGGGAGTGTCTCACTCTGTGTTTGTGCATTGCCTGGCACAATGGGGCCCTGACCTCAGTTGCAGCTACTCTTAAACAAATAATAATGAAACTCTTTACATTTGGATTTAAAAGGGAGATGAGATTCAGCTTTTGGAAGCCACGTGTGTAACCTACAGGCCTGCTCCCACTGAAGCCAAGAGAAAACCTGACACTGATTTCGATGGAAGCGGAATCATTCCCCTAAAACATGGTGCTGACGGTAAATGGAGTTACCTGCAAATACAGGATGTTATCTTTGGAAATGGCTTCCATCAAGTCTTTATTGGGAGAAAGTTCCCCGTGCAGTCGGACGGCATCTGAAACAACCTTGCGCACAGCCCAGCTCTGCTTGCATGGCCGCTGCCTGTAGAACAGCACGTAGGCCGTGTCTTTGGGGAAGAAAGAGGTCACGTTGCTGACCGATTCGAAGGAGGAAAAGGACACCCTGGTGTCGTTGAAGAGGTACCACTGGATTTCAAAGTCCAACTGCTTGTCTGATGTGCTCTTCTGTGCCCCGTCCCTTGGCTGGCTGCTGGCACCAGTACTGGTACACTCTCTGGCATAACAATAGTAATGACCACTCTCTGAGGAGACTCCGGAATGGACCACCACGCTACAGAGATCATACACCATGGACACAAATCCATTGCATGATGTAGCCCTGTCATTCCTGTTCTGGCATACTTCACCGGAGTCCTCCGAGGCAACCAGGACTGGCAGCTTCAGCACCAATGGAATTGAGACGTTATCCAGGATCTTCTTCCTCTTCATGGTCCTCAGGTCAAAGGAGAACCTCAGCAGGGTGAGGACAAGGTAGTGTGGCCCCTCCGTCAGCTCGGCCACTTTCTCCGCATCTTGCAGGGAAGCGCACTTCTCACAGTGATATTTATTCTCGGATGTCAGCACTTCTGGTGATAAGAAATAGTTGATCAAATCCGGGACAGATCTGGAGTCCTCGGAGCCACCAGTCTGCTCTCCAAAAGACAACAGTGGATCTTTTGCTGCCTCCCAGCTGACATGATCTCTGTCGGATCTCAAGATGAAAGGAGTCTCTTGTCCCTCTGCTTCCTGAAACCCAACTGTTTCTATTGGCAAGAGCTGGATGGGAGGTTCTCCAGACACAGGGTGCTTCCTTTGCCTCCTTGGAGATTCCGTTACCTGACTCTGTGGTTTTATGGGTGGCTCAATAATCTGTGGGCCGATTTCTTCCACTGGTAAAACTGCTGTGCGGCTCTGCCGACGCACGTGTCTGTTGGACGGTGGGAAAGCCAAGGACAGGTCTGTGAAGGCTTCTTCTCGGGAGGAGACATTTAGACACTTCAGACAGCGGATTTTTGTCATCATCTTACCCCCGAACATTTTCTCAATTAATGTCTTGTTTAAGTAGTGGCGCTCCTCAGCCTGAGGCATCAAGTTGGACTCTTTAAGCTTTTGGTAAATTCTTTTCCCAGTTTTCTCTTCTTCATGTAGCCTTTGGCAGAGGAAAAAAACCTGCATTAGAAATAACACAACAGACCAGTAACCTCCAATGTGCTGTCCCTCATCCATAAACAGCCCCTCCCTACTTATTTTTTTCACACCCAACCCCCTAGGAGGTTGATGTACTTTCAACTTCTCAACACTTTCGGCCAAAGACTATCACTCTATGGAGTTTCGTCTCGTTATGGCTCAGCACAGCCAGTGGTTCCCCACACTGTAAAGGTTGGCAGCTCCATCCCATGTGGGCATAGAGGATCCTGCCTGCTGTGGTTCTTCTGCCTGAATGGCGGTGAGGGGATGGGATTTGGAGTGTATACACTTTTTGTGTGCCACACACCCCGTTTCTGCCAGAGCTCCTTGCCCACCTGCAGCTGGGAGGGATTTGAAGGGGATCTATGGCTTTTGAGCTACAGAGAAAGAGAGAGAAATTTCAGACAAAAGTCAAAATTTCAGACAAGGGTTGTGTTTTTTCAAATGTTTTTCATTGAAAAAGTCAGATTTTCCCACACACTTGGCCGAGAAAATCCCTTTTGTCTTCAGGGTGAATGTGGCAGTTTTCAGGCCAAACTGATTTTTCCAAGCCAAAGTTTATATACAGGAGAGCCTAAAGTAGGGCTTTATAATTGAAGCTGCAACCAGAACCCTTGTCCTTCAGCTCCAAACACACAGTGCTCCATCCTGTGAACTAAAGCATCCCCTTGGGCCCTAGCTGACATTTCTAGCGTCCTTATCCCCTTGGTAGCCCAGCCATTCTAGGGTAACCTCACTCAATCAGACCCCCAGCACCAGTACATTACTCACTCATGAGTCAATACAATGTTTAGAAAGCCTTGGAAATGATCACTGATAGTAGTTGTCCAAAATCATTCATGAAAACCTTCCAACTTTCTCTCCAGGGAACAATCCCACATTGTCAGAGGATAAGCACAATGACCTGGACAAACAGTTGTTTGTATCTCTGTTATAATTGATCATGTTGTGTTTAGGAGGCCTTGCCTTGTACAAACGCAGAACAAAGAGACCTGCCTCCTGTCCACAAATGTGTACAAAGGCTGCCACTTACCGATCCAGCAGGTACTTCAGGTATTCGGAACAGTCCTGCTGAGCTCCAGGGCTAAACCAAGGAGGCCAGGAGGCTGAGAGGAAGCCTTCAGGTGAGATAGCAGGTCGCTGGCAGCAACAAAACGAGAGGAAGAGAAGCATTTAAGGCCAGATCCAACTCCCATTGGGTATCACTTTCCATTCCATTCACATCAATGAGAGTTGGGTCAGGCCCTTGCAGACAGTCAGTCAGTGAAACCTGTTGGGAGGCAGCGTAGCACTCATCAGCGAATATCAGGGATAGTGGTACCTGTGCCTTGTCTCTTTAAAGATTGAAGCTCTGCTGCAGGGGCCAAATGGGACAGTTCTGGTTGCAGAAGAGTGGTGTGTGCTCTGAAAGGACTGAGCGGGGCTTGTGCAAACTGAGTTTGTTTCGTGGGGGGTGATACTAAGTTTAACAAAAACTCCAGTTTTAAAACTGTCCCTGGAGTGTAACATTAGCAGGACAATAAAAAGATTTCTTTATAACCTCTAGAATGCCGGTACACTGCAAACTCTGGGAGTAGGGTGGCCGCCGATGCATCCTCAGAATATAGGGCATCCCCACTCTTGCTGGCGTGACCCCACGTGTGGAAATGTTAGCAAATGAAACCTGTACCAAAACATTGCCACATTCCTGTTTATTATTGTAAAAGACTAATTCTGATTTTTTTTGGCAAGCACGACAATGCAACAGCCTGCAAACCCTGCATTCAACTCTGTGTCTGATTACACAAAACGGCATGAAAAATTACAACGTAACTCAGAACTTTCTCCATAAAAGACGGTGTTCGTTTGTGTGTAGGGAACAATGTGACAATGTAAAGACAGTTAGGCTTGCTGGTGAGAAGCAGATTGCGTAGTGTGCCTAATTCACAGAATACCATAGCCCTTTATCGGTGCCCATCCCAAGACTTCAGAAGTTCTTTGTTCTTGTTCAGCGTATATATTCTTGCACTCCTCTGTTGAACTGACACATGTATGGTGCTCTGCTTTCATGACCTCTGCCTCCTTTCATTTCTCCAACTTGTAAGATGACCAGATGTCCCGATTTTATAGGGACAGTCCCGATTTTTGGTCTTTTTCTTATATAGGTTCCTATTACCCTCCACTTCCTGTTCTTCACACTTGCTGTCTGGTCACCCTACCAAGCTGTGATCATCAGAAAGAAAACCCTCTCTTTGAGAGCGTTGCTATCAGGTACTGAAGAGATGTAACAGCTGATTTTCTTCAAGTTCTTGAAGTTGCCCTGTGCTTTGGTAAAATTTTTCGGATACCTCTCTTCATGAGGCAGGCAATCCTTTCATGGAAGAGAAGAGATTAGGCTTTCTATCATGCCAAATTCTTCATTCTTTCACACTACAAGCGCAAACAGCTTCAGAAAAATTGTTCAAAGCTGATGGGTTTTTCAAGAGCTAACTTGGACACTTTGCTGTGATGGCAAAGTGAAATCAAATCAGTCGTGCAGATACTTCTTTGATCTTTCATAAAGGTCGTGAAACCCTTTTTACCCCTTCCAGGAATATCTTGAGTAAGTCCCTGGAGCCCAGAATTCACATGTATCCAAAGAACTTCTCCTTAATCTTTCCTTCCAGTGTCATATTCAGTCCCTTCGTGAGCTCATGCACCACTCTGAAAGAACACTAAAGCACTGGGCTTCTACAGTCTCAATACAGTCCATGAACAGCTTCACAGCATGGCTCACAAAGAGAAAATATAGTTCAGCCACCTCACTGGTAGCCCCCTTGTTACCAAAGCATTTCCAGATTACTTTGGGACACTCCTCCCCTCCTAAACACTAGAAATCACTAGGTAGTGGGTTTTAGCACTTCAGTCATCTATTGACTACTAGCAAAAGAGACTGCCACCTGGTGACATGTCTCAATAGATTGCACTCTTCCACCTCACGGTCACAAATCGCCTTTCATTGTTCTGTTCCAGTAGCAGAAACGCTGAAGTGGGAATAAACCTTTAGAATTTAATGTTCGACATGGACAACGTTTTTCTGCAGCATACTCTGTTGTGCTGTGAAGAATCTGTGCTAAGCAACTGGCTGCTAAAGTGTCCCTGTTGGCATTTTCAGTTTCTGGAAGGGTTGTCAAATGATTTAAAAAATTAAATCACAATTAATGGCAGTTTTAATCCCACTGTTAAACAATAATAGAATACCAATTTAAATGGATTATAAATGGTTTGGGATGTTTTTCTACCCTTTCAAATACATTGATTTCAGTTACAACACAGAATATAAAATGTAGAGTGCTCACTTGATATTATTTTTATTATAAATAGTTTATACTTTATCCTATTTATATTATTTGTATATTATATATACATACATATATTATATTATATACATACGTATATTATATATACATGCATATTATTTTTTATTACAAATACACCTCTACACCAATATAACGCGACCCAGTATAACACGAATTTGGATATAACCCGGTGAAGCAGTGCTCTGGAGGGGCGGGGCTGAGCACTCTGGCAGATCAAAGCAAGTTCGATATAACACGGTTTCACCTATAACGTGGTAAGATTTTTTGGTTCCCGAGGACAGTGTTATTTCAGGGTAGAGGTGTATATTATTTGTATATTCTATCTACATACTTACATTATATACATATGTATATTATATATATACACACTATATATTATTTTTATTACAAATATATTATGTTTTATTACAAATATTTTATACTTTATACTATTTATATTAGTATTTTTATTACAAATATTTGCACTGTAGAAAAAAACAAGACTTGCAATCTAGAAGGTAAAGCATGAAAGGGCATATGAATGTTCAGCTTATCTGGCACGTAAATACCTTGGAACGCTGACTACAACAGTGCCATAAGAACGCCTGCTCTCACTTTCAGGTGACATTGTAAATAAGAAGCAGGCAGCATTCTCTCCTGTAAATGTAAACAAAAACTTGTTTGTCTGAGAGACTGGCTGCACAAGAAGTAGGAGTGAGTGGGATTGTAGGCTCTAAAGTTTTACATTGTTTTTGCGTGCAGTTATGTAAAAAAAATTAAAATTCTACATTTGTAAGTTGCACTTTCATGATAAAGAGATTGCACTACAGTACTTGTCTGAGGTGAACTGACATATACTATTTCTTTAGTTTATATCTTTTTTACAGTGTAAATATTTGTAATACAAAATAATAGGATCAAGTGAGCACTCTACATCTTGTATTCTGTTTTGTAACTGAAATCAATATATTCGAAAATGTAGAAAGACGTCCAAAAATATTTATAATCAAGTTAAATTGGTATTCTATTATTGTTTAACAGTGCAATTAAAACTGCAATTAATGACAATTTTTTTAAATCAAGTTAATTTGTTTTGAGTTAATCGCTTGAGTTAACTGCGATTAATTGACAGCCTTAGTTTCGGGTAAACATTGTTATGTCTCCCGTAATTTACACTTGCATTATCTGCTGCATAGGCTGACAGCTTCTGCAAACTGAGGTCAAAAGCCTTGAGTTTTCCAAATGTTTCTGTGGTAAAGGCTTGTGCAGTTTCCTATCACTGTTAAATCCAGGAGAAAGGGTCGAATCCCTTTTTCAGAACTGAAATACCTTAAGACTAAAGAAAAACACTTTGCTGCTCTCTTATTTAAAGAATCAGTGGTCAAATAGAAATATAGACATTACTCTTAATATTTTCTAAATGCTCCTGAACTGAATATGGAGCTAAAATGTTCTTGCTCAATGCTTTTTGCCTTGCTTTCTCAGCAAGCCAAATCTTTAGCCACAGACAAGTCATGGTAAATAGTTTTATTAACTTTTACGCTACTGTTGATGCTTCATTAAGAATGGTGATGCATAAGAGCATGGACCACTTTGCAAAGTTCAGCAGCAGTCACATTATCGGCATGAGGCGACACACTTGCTTTGAAGAAGTTCTGCATATCAGCTGAAGTAGCTGCACTGCACGAGTTCTTCTGAAAAGTACAAACAGAAATGTGTTGATTCAAATCTCCTTTTCCACGATTGCTGACAGCTACATCACTCCTACACAGGCTGCAAGATGTGCGATGCTCTCCGTTCCTGCTTTCAGCAATGAACTCATATTCTTTCCGCCATTCAGGATTAAAAGACGTCCTGCGTTTCAGTGCAGTGACTATAAACAAACTCCGAGACGATGTTGCTTTTTATCAACTACAGCGGAGAACTGATTGTGAATCAGTGTTTGAGGGAACATACTATCTGTATGAGCAGTGGTGTAGTGTCCCTGATCATGGAGATTATTAATTTTCCAGCAGGGACCAAGATTTTTTAAAAGATTCAGAGATTTCCCATGGTCCAGATAGACTGACATGTGTTCCCCTTCTATGGTGATGGGAGAGGCACAATATAAGAACCTAAAGAGCCCGATACCAAAAGGCCCAGCAAGGTACAGTAGAGAAGTTTCTTTTTGACTCTTGTATGCAAAATACTGGCTTCAATGAAGTTCACACCTGCTTACCCCAGACCTGAATCTGACCCTCTGCTCTAAGTGAAGGAGCAGATGTTAGCAAATCTAGAATCTCCCAGTCTTTTGGTTATGCTGCTACTTGCTACCCTTTTCTGCAACAAATAGCTACATGTGGGGCGTCACTGAGGTGATCCTAACATGAGCCAGACATTCCAGCTGCTTTTGAATGGCCTCAGTAATATGCATTTAAGGTAAGCAGGTTATTCTGAGATACAGCCATGTGCTGCTTCCACCACTGCTCCGTCTAGGTGCAGAGGCAATGGTGCCACACAAGTGCTGATAGCAGGTGCAGCAGTTCTGCTAGAAAGGGTTTTCTCCCACCATTTTCAGATGAGCCCCCAGGGCACCGTTAGAGAGAGACTGTTTCACTATTGGCTGCTTATCCAGACCAAAAGTTAGTTTTAAACCATATACCAGAGGTAGGCAACCTATGGCACGTGTGCCAAAGGCGGAACGTGAGCTGATTTTCAGTGGCACTCACACTGCCCGGGTCTTGGCCACTGATCTGGTGGGCTCTCCTGCATTTTAATTTAATTTTAAATGAAGCTTCTTAAATATTTTAAAAACCTTATTTACTTTACATACAATAGTTTAGTTATATATTATAGACTTGTAGAACAAGACCTTCTAAAAACATTAAAATGTATTATTGGCACGCGAAACCTTAAATTAGAGTGAATAAATGAAGACTCGGCTCACCACTTCTGAAAGGTTGCCAACGCTTGCCATACACGTTTCTCCTCTGCTTGGTGCATGAGCATCACCAATGTATTCAATAAACACAAGGCAGCAATGTGACCATGCTGGAGACACATGTTCTGCTTGGGAGAGTCAAGTGTGGCAGGCTCTGGAGTCTGGGTTTAAGAGCCTTTTAAGCACACTGTCTGTCACAGTTTTGTTCACACAGTTTACTGGTGCACCACCACGGACAGACAGACAGACATGAGTTCCTGCTAGACCTGAGCTTACTGATGCACTACCAGGGAACAGACCTGAGTTCCTGCTAGAATCTGAGGTTACTTTTAATGTCAGGCCCTCCGTTCTAACAGTGTATCAACCTCCCCCTCAGCCGCCCCAGTCCTTGGCCTTGATGCACAAAGTTAACTTTCTAATTTAGCTAGTTTAGCTACAACTAATCAGTAAAGAGATCTTGGAGTCATCGTGGATAGTTCTCTGAAGACGTCCACGCAGTGTGTGGCAGCAGTCAAAAAAGCAAACAAGATGCTAGGAATCATTCAAAAAGGGATAGAAAATAAGACAGAGATCTTATTGCCCTTATATAAATCCATGATACACCCACATCTCGAATACTGCGTAGAGATATGGTCTCCTCATCTCAAAAAAGGGCAACTAAAATGATTAGGGGTTTGGAATGGGTCCCATATGAGGAGAGATTAAAGAGGCTAGGACCTTCAGTGAAAGAAGAGATAAGAAATATGATAGAGGTATATAAATCATGATGATGTGAGAAAGTGAATAAGGAAAAGTTAATTTACGTTCCCATAATATAAGAACTAGGGCACAAAGTGAAATTAATGGCAGCAGCTTTAAAAAAGATAAAAGAAAGTTTCCTTCAAAGTGGTAAAACTGTGAATCCTTGCCTGAGGAGGTTGTGAAGGCTAGGACTATAACAGGGTTTAAAAGAGAACTCGATAAATTCATGGAGGTTAAGTCCATTAATGGCTATTAGCCAGGATGGGTAAGGAATGGTGTCCCTAGCCTCTGTTTGTCAGAGGGCAGAGATGGATGGCAGGAGAGAGATCACTTGATCATTACCTGTTAGATTCACACCCTCTGGGGCACCTGGCATTGGCCACTGTCGGTAGACAGGATACTGGGCTAGATGGACCTTTGGTCTGAGCCAGTATGGCCACTCTTATGTTCTAATCCATTCAGTTTCAGCCCTGTACTTCAGCTTTGCCCTCTTGATCTCTCTCTGACATCCCCCCTCACTGTCTTCCCTTCATCTTAAATTTAACACGATCAAAAAATATGGAACTCCTTCCTTTATTTCCCCTCACTGTTGAAATATCACTATCTTCCAGATCAGCCACTCAGACCATTAACTTGAGTCCTCTTTGATTCTTCCCTCTCCCGTGCCCCCACATCCAGCTGTGTTTTCCTCTCTGCTGTTTCTAAAATCTGACCTTTTTCAACCTGTGCACCCTGCACAAACACTGGTCCCTCCTCATAATCTCAAAATGTGGACTACTGTAGCCACCTTTTTGCTGGCTTCCCAATGCCTGACAGAGGACAGCACAGAGGCCAGTTTGGCCCCCTGCCTACAGAGTCTAACCAGCTGCTAGACCCATCAAAGTACTGGCTGGCTCTCTGGTGTGCAGGCTCTCGCAGCCAAGGAGAGGGAAGGGCAGCTGCTGTAGCTGGCCCAGCTGCGCTGAGTGAATGGCACTGCCCCCACTAGCGTCCTCTGGCGGAGACAGATTTTCACTGGACAAAGCCATGTCTGGTTTTAATCACTACCAGACAGGGACAGAACTTTACAAAACTAGGATGGTCCGGCTTTAAACCAGACAAATAGCCTTTCTACTCAGGAACCAGGGCAAGCTTCATTGGTGCATTGCAATTAGGGAGCATTCAGGGGTTAGAGTATGGGAATAGGCCTCAGAAAACATGTTGTCTAGTCCCACCTCTGCCACTGGCTTGCTGTGTGATATCAGGCAAGTCGCTTAATCTCTCCGTGCCTCAATTTTCCCATCTGTAAAGCAGGGTCATAGAAATGGGCCTACATTTGTAAATTGCTTTGAGATCCTCATGGGAAAGATGCTGTATAAGTGCATGCTCTATTTGGGTTATTTACTCTTTCAAATGAGACTTGAAATGAAGGTGTCAGCCACACACATGCCTTAAAATCTCATGGTGCTTTTTCCATGAGCAGGAGCGTTTTAACTGCAGAGTCTTGGCTACAGTTCCTCATGGCTAATGTTATTCTATCTCTCTAAGGGCTCATGTGGAAGTGGAAATTCTTCACATTTCGACTCAGCCTCCTCTTCATTCTTAGGAGCATAGGAATTGTTGTAATGGATCAGGCCAGTAGGTCCATCTAGTCCTGTATCTCGTCTCCCACAGTGGCCAGTACCCACTGCTTCAGAGGAAGAAACCCTGCTGGAGGAGATTACAGGATAACCTGGCCCGAGGGAAGTTTACTTCTAATCCCCAAAATCTAATTGTTTGTACTATGATGTTCAAGGGTAACTTTGTATATTCCTGTTGTTCAAAGATATGTCTAAACAAACCCCTTGCTGAATCCTTCTACGTTCCTGTCCTTATGGTAAGGAGTTCCACAGACTAACTGCGCATTATCTCAATTTCCTTGAATGTCTCCTTGCTCTTGGGCCCATCAATTCAACTGATCTACCTTCTCTAGCTCACTCATTATTTTATATATTTTCTTCGTATCCCCTTTTATTCATCTCCTCTTTCCATGTTTATATACTAGTACAGAGACTTCCACTTAATTCATTCACCAGTTCATTTGATCCTTCATTAAATTTGATCCAAATCCTTTTATAAAAATAAAACAACTTCCACCCGTTATTCTGATCACTGTGGGCAGGTATTATCTCACTGAACAATGTAACTCATGCCTTGAGGAAGGGGCTATCTAATTAGTATGGATGGGACACAGCTCCGCATGAGAAGAGATTTTAAGAGCTGAAAGAAGATCAACATGAGAAGAGACAATAGCTAGAAGCTGTTAGGGAGACAGTGTGATTGACCATATAAGCACTGCTACATGTTATGCTCCCTTCCCACCTGCCCAGCTCCAGGGTCAGATGGATAATAAGAGTAACCACGTATTTTAGCCAGTAGGAATGCAGCTGATTGAATGAGAAGGAAGACAGTATGAAGCAGCAAGCTCTTAGGCAAAGTGTGACAACATTAGCTCTTACCCAGCACTGACAGTACATCCGGGGTTATCCCGAGTCCTGGACGTTCTCAAGTGTTTTCAAAGCATGACCACATCTTTGTACCCATTTGTTTGTGGACACCAACCTTCCCATGCAATTGTGTGGCGCACATGCCCTTCTATTCATACCTGTGAAGACCAGCTCCTCTCCCACTAGCCGCTGAGTAGCACTCTTGTGGCAACCACAGCACTTGCTAGCATGGAAAAGCAACAGCAGAAAAGCACTGATGCATTCTCATCTTTTTTCAATGCATCTGGAAACGAGGACGAGCCAGCTCTCTGCTGACTATGGCTTGGGAATTAGTACCCACCACCTTTCAGCGGCCTCTCTAAGGGTATGTCTACACAACATGCTGGATCGGCAGGCATCAATCGATCCAGCGGGGACCAATTTATCTTGTCTAGACTAGACGCAATAAATTGACCCCCGAGCTCTCTCCCGGCGACTCCTGTACTCCAGCGCCGTGAGAGGCGCAGGCAGAGTCAACGGGGGTGCGGCAGCAGTCGACTCACCGCAGTGAAGACACCATGGTAAGTCGATCTAAGTACGTCGACTTCAGCTACGTTATTCACATATTTGCAGTTGCGTAACTTAGATCGATTCCCCCTCCCCGCCCCCAGTATAGACCAGGGCTAAGAGGCTTCAAATTGGCCATCCAAAATGGAAGCACTCAAAATCACTCATCAGTCGCTTTTGAAAATCTTGGCCTTGAGCTTTTATGGTTGTGAAGATAACCTTCAAACTATGAGCCATGTATCACCACTACTGTGATGTCTGCCTGAGTTGGCAGGCAGCCTGAAACAAGAGCTCCAAAAGCTGTGAACTCATTCATTTCTAAAACTCACTGAATCAAATGAATAGTTGAATGGTAATATTAACTATTACACCAACCAAACCAGGGGAGATTATAATCTGAAGATTGTCCATTCTCATGAGTGAGAGAGCTTGGGAGAGACCACCACTTATATTTTTCCAAATCTGAACTCCTGGGGAAATTCTGCACCAAAATATTAAAAATTCTGTGCACAATATTTTAAAATTCTGCAAAATTCTGCATATTTTATTTGTCAAAATAACACAATATAATCACTCCAGTTTCAATTATTTGGGTAATTTATTTCAAAATACCAGTCAACAAGTATGTCAACAATAGAGACCCCAAGAAAAAAAGATTCTCCCAGAAGCAGAGCGTTAAAGAAACACCTATGACAACCCAGTTCCAGTTGCAGAATACTGGAAAGGGCTGCATTGTGTGCCCTCCCGAGCCCAAACACCTGCACCTCCCTCTCCCCAGAGTCCAGCCATAGGGCACCTCTGGCCGAGACACTTGCACCCCCTCCCTCCCAGAGCCTTTACTCCCCACAACTTCTTTAATATCCTGCCTGGGGACACAGTGCAGTGCGGCCCTGGCCTTTCTCACCCTTTACCAGAGCCACATCTCCCATGCTTTCTCCATCCCTGGGCAGATAAGGATCAAGCCAGGCAGCCGGAGCATCAGAGTCTCCATCCCCACCAGGCTGGGCACATCACTCTCTGCGAGCTGGAGAGCCGGGCTCTGCAGAGTACAGCAGCCCCTACTGGCAGCCAGCAATTCTGCAGTCCCAGGTCTGCAGGGGAAACATGAAATTCTGCACAGAACATTAATTCTGCATTGCACAGTGGCGCAGAATTCCTCCAGGAGTACATAAGAAACAGAACTGAGCACTTTACCAACTGCACCAAGACACATAAGCCTCTTATCAGCAATTGAACCAGGCAAGGTGTAGCACCCAGATGAGCCATTCTATCGCCAACGGAACAAACAAGAATGTGCAATAATTACCTGACTGTGCTCCAGAAATGCAAAGAGCCACTGGAGCTTTGTCATCAAGGGCTGAGAATTGCTTTCGGTTAAATTCAGCACTGAGTGCCTAAAGCTTAAAAGCAAATCAAAAACACAGACAGAGAAAATCAGCCATTGGGGAAACCCAATTTCTGTAACAGACAAACTCACAGCACTGTTAATAGAGGAGAGGAAAAGGAAACCTACTCGGAGGCCATGAAAAGAGCCTGAATGATGCTGTTCATGTAGCAGGTGTTCCCCAGGTTAATTAACCCAATCTTCCCCGTGTCAGATTTGGAAGCTAGACGTGGGTAGAAACAGGCCAGCTCATTCTTCTGGGAGGTCCAAGCATTTTGTCCCAGTAAATGTTTAATTCGGTCTTCATTTGGAATCGGAAGAGCCTTAGAAACAACCAGAGATTTTTGTCAACATCCGTTTTATTTCCTGTGATGTAATAAAGAATCGCTAACAGGTATCAGTAGAACTTGTTGGCAAAGCTTCTGTGGGAAATTCAGGTCACTGGAAACTCATAGGGGGCAGTACTGACTCCCCACTATGACTTGCTTAAGCATCATATAACATACTCTATTTTATTTGGATTAGAGAGGTGGCTAGAAGCAACACTTGTGATCAGGACTTCACAGTGCTAGGCACTGCACAGACACATAATAAGAGATGGTCCCTCCCCCAAAGACAGGGCCATGCTGCCCAAATAAGATCCAGATTCAGAATCTGAAGCATCCCCTTCGCCCCAGAGTGAGGAGAGCTCAGATACGTTTCAGGCCCATCTCTAACGATGAGAAAGTTGCTCTGTACTGAACAGCAAACTAGAGCTAGTTTACATGCGGTTCAGAGGACTAGACTAGAACTGCATGACTTACTTTGATTGCTTCCATGACCGGCTCATAGAGATCTGGAAATCCTGAAAACCGGAAGAACATAGAGTGGATCAGCTCAGCCAGCTGTTCCAGGCAGCTTGTTGCGGAGTTGGAGTCTTCCTTGTTCAGAGAGGCCACCAGTCTGGGAATGTGGGGAAGAAGCTATAAATAGCAAAGTTAAGTCTCAGACTAGTTATGTATCTACACCACACACAGCATGCTGGATTAAGGTATCTGTGTGAAATTCACCCCTTCCAGAGGGCTGGCACACAAGGCCTGTGCACCACTTAAATCCCACCCTGAATCTATTGAAGTCAACAGCAAAGCCCCCGGTCTTCAGTGGTGCAGGATCAGGATCTTAAACCTTATTTTGAGGGCTTAATTGGGCCTTAAGTGTGTTACCTAGGTCCCGTGTTAGGCCTTTGCACAAGGGTGACTTTCACCCCCTCTCTTAGTCTGTGCGGTTTGTCCATACACACACTTACTAGGGAATGGAATGTTGCCTGCTGGAATTGAGCACTAAGGAGCTTAACCTTAAACTATGAGCTACATCTATTGCTAATAGAGCCTATGTTAATTAATCTGTGATTTGTACCATTTTATTGCAATCTCTATAAACTACACCACAGTTGTTATAGCCGGACAGGTGGGAAGAGATGTCCAAATAGCCAAATTGATTATTTTGTTTTAAATCCACTCTTTATAAAGGAAATTGAAGCAAAAAAAGCAGCTCTTAGTTTACAGACTCCAAACCCAAAAGAGCTGTACACAAGTGCCCCCTGCTGGGTCTGTAGCAGTATGGACCTACTATATTCTTCCCAAATGTGCTAGATCCTGGTTTAAAAATTCCCATGGAAATTCATGCAACATTTCTCACTAATTTGTTTCCTGTGATTTCACTTCATCTGTCCTGAATGACTATTTTTGAATGAAATTATCTCTAACATTGCCTCTGCCTTGTAAAACAGTTGCATACTTCTTTCATTTCAAGCATGAATCTTTTTTTGCTAATCTGTGGGGATTTCATTCACTGAGAAAAATAGGAAATTTTGTTGAGGAGGGAAACAAAAACACCTTTTTGTGATCAATATTTTCCTAAGCTCTTGTATGAACATTTCTCAGAATTCATCAAAGACATACATGCCAATATAAACAGATAGGAAGCCAGACAGGTTTGCCTCCTATGTTTGCTAAGCAAAAGAAGGGAGGAGTTGTCAGGGAGAAGGAAGGAACCGGCTTCCAGTCTTCAACCCTGGTTTCCTGCTGTAGCATATTTGCTTGGTCCCTTGCAATCAACTCCTTAGGCTCAGAGCACTCCAAATACACCAGCTCTGGTTCCCCTAGTGCCACCATCAATCTGCTGTAGAGATGGATGCAAAAGGTTCTGAGGAGCAGCTGAGGAAGGACTGGGTTCAGATTTGTGGCATGCCATGAAAATAATCTTGAGAACCTCTGACCATAGAAGATGATTCTCTAGCGTCTTTGCATCCAGGCTCTTTTTTAGCTACCTTAGCTATTACATTCATTGTACTGAACTGAGGTATGATATGCTCCGTATGACACACTTGTTTAAGTCTGGATTTAGCCTTACCAAGTGGAATGCTTCATGCGAGTGCTGGAAACTCAGCAGCATGTACAGTAGAACAGACAGCGCTCCCTCCCTCACAATGGGGTACAGCAACTTGGAAAAGACCTATGGAGGGAAAAGCACAGAAATGCTTTTAGGTATTAAACATGGTGGCCTCAGGTCTTATTAAGATTGGTAGAGACACCTCTGCATGACTCAGGAAACTCTCTGACCTGCTGTTATAAGCCAGGTAGGGTGAGGCCTGTTTGGCGCACGAATGGGGAGAGTGCCATGGAATACAACTTCGGACTGTACAGGGTCTAATAACAGCAGAGGTAGAGGGATGTTCTGGAGCCGCAGGCCAGAAAGATTAAGGATAATTCTAGTTTTGGGATGATGAAAAACCATAACCCAGACTCCTTGGGCTAGTTGAGGCTGAGAGACAATCCCTGCCCTGAAGAGTTTACATTCTAAATAGACACGACATGTACACTCTCTCCCAGCACTGCAAGCCTAATCCCAGCATGGAGGAGAATTGGGGGAGGAGGACTGAAGTCTTGGAGAGTGAGCCCACCCTGCACTCATCCTGCAGCAACAGCTCCTGTCTTACAGAGCCGGGCCTGGTCTCGCTGCAACCTGGTGCACGATGGGATCGGAGAGCCACTCAAGTTTGGCCTGGCCAACCCTCCAAACTGACAGGAGGGCGGCAGGGCCAAATTTGAGTGAGTGGTATTGTGACCAGACGCCAACTTCTGGCTGGGCCAAACCTGTGTGATGCTGCGACCCTGAGCACCAGGCAACGGTGTCTGAAGAGGAGAGTGGGGCTCAGCCCCATGGGACAGAAGCCATCGCTGTCCAAACCCCACCTTCCACCCCACAGCCTCCCCTGTGTACAGGATAAAAACTGTACGTTTGCCTAGGCCACTGCCCCGTGATGGGTTAATCCAGCCCTGGACATGGCAACCTTCCTGCGACCCAATGGTGGGTCAGGACCCACTGTGTGGGAAATATTGTTATAGGGAGTCTGTGGCAGAGCCATGAACACAACCCAGATGCCAGGAGCTGCAGAAGTCAATATTGGGGGAGTGATGAAAACAGAGAGACGCTCTGCATGGAGACAGTGAGTGGCAGCAGCTGGAGAGCCAAGCGCCGGGGAGACCGTTAGAGGAAACGAAGGCACAAATGGTGACTGCAGCACAGGTGGAATAGAAGGGATCTCATTAACGTCCCACACAGCTCAGCTCCCTGGGCACGGTAATTAAGAGCTGCTCCTAGAGGAAACAGCTTCTGTTCCCTTCACCCTCCAGATTCCTACTTCTGGGGGAGCAATTCTTGAAGTCAAGTTCAAGTGTATTTATAGAGAAGCAGCCTTCTACAGCACACCCAGCTTAGTCCCAAGGGCTGCGATTCCAGGTGTGTCGGCTGACGGCAGCTGGGTGAGATGAGACTGAGGCTGATCTCTCCCCACCGGGCCTGGAGGGACTCACTCAGCTCAGTGGCAGCAAAGCAAGGAGCACAGAGCAGCAGGGAGAGATTGGTCTCTTTATCTTCCTCTCCACAAAACAGATGCTGAATCCCACATCCCCACGCTTCAGCAACCCCAGAGGCCAGTGCGTGTCTGGGCTTCCTTTTCCTGGCTGCCCTGCCAGCCCAGAAGTGCCGACTGCTGCTGAGCCAACACATTCCAGGGCACCCTGTCTCTCTCCAGTACCAGACAGGGAAGGGCTCACTTGGCAGGCAGGCAAACAGGGAAGGAAGAAAGGAAGGAAGGAAGGGAGGAGCATGCACAGGCACTGGGCATGGCAGGGAGGGACATCCTGCAATGCTGAAGATCACGGAGAGGAGAGAGGTACGGGGCAAGAGAAAGGGAAAGTCTGGGTGGCAGGGCTTCCTGTCATCAGGACCTAGACTTAATGGGAAGGGATGCTCCTGAGACAAGAAGCCCCATCCCCTGTTTCTGGGATTGCCATGTGGGAGGCTGCACAACAATAGATTTGATAGACGGGCGAGGGCAGGGGCACAGAAAGATCTCTGAGAGGTTTTCGTGCTGTGATGAGGAGTCCCTCGCAAAAAGAGAACGTAATGAGTCTGTGGTTACAGCACATGCGTGAGAGTGAGCAGATCCACCTTTTATTCCTGGCTCTGCCATGGACTCGAAGCTTGAACTCTGGCAAGTCATCGAACCTCTCTGGGCCAGGAATTTCCCTCTCTGTAAGGGGAGGATAACAGCTTCCCAGCTCACAGGAACATTTGGAGGCTCACCACTCAACAAGGTGCTGGCACTGCTACTCGGGATGCCAAACAATAACAATAATATGCCCCTGCGATTCTCAGTTTGGTTCATTCAAGAGGTACTTGCAGTTAACGGTAACACTTTAGACTTTAATAGTGCCTTCCATGGCTGATTCTCCAAGGTAGGTAAGTATTGTCCCTGTAACGTTGCACTCCTTATGTTTATGGAAATATGCTTCTGGGTATGAATATAATGTAACTGGAGTATGCTTTATGCAAAAGGTATCTTGTAAGGTATCATTACAAAGCTTATAATCTACTGAGTGTGTTCATCTTATTTGTATCTATGTATCATTCTTGTATCTAAAACTAGAAATATGAAGTATTATTCTGAAGTCCTATTGTAATTATGCAAAGTGTGGGCCATTAACGTTGGCTTGGAATCTTGATGGCTCCCATTAACTAGGACAATTGGTTGTGAATGGCTCTGTTTACTTGCAAAACTTCCTGGGTACATGCTGGCCAGCCTTTGAAGAATGGAGACTAGGGGTAGGGTGACCAGATGTCCTGATTTTATACGGACAGTCTCGATTTTGGGGTCTTTTTCTTATATAGACTCCTATTATCCCCTTCCCCCCATCCTGATTTTTCACACTTGCTGTCTGGTCACCCTAACTAGGGGTCTCACAGGACATATGACCATATCACATGATACTGGAATCCATCTTAAACCTGGTGCTTTTCCATTTAGAAGGAGGGGTGGGAACCCAGAAAGAAACAAAGGATTCCCGCCTTGTTCCAAAGCTATAAAAGGGGGTGGAACAGAACAAAGGGGTCCCAGTCATGTGGAATCCCCTGCTTTTCACCTAAGATGCCTGCTGGAACTAACAAGGTCTGTACCAGGGGAATGGACTGGGCCCAAACTAGGAAGAAGTCTAATCTGTGAAAGAAGCTTATTGGAACATCTCTGAGGGTGAGATTTACTTGTACTCAGTTTCTTAATGTGTTAGGCTTAGACTTGCATGTATTGTTTTATTTTGCTTGGTAACTTACTTTGTTCTGTCTGTTATTACTTGAAACCAAATAAATCCTACTTTTTATACTTAATAAAATCACTTTTGTTTATTAATAAACCCAGACTAAGTGATTAATACCTGGGAGAGCAAACAGTTGTACATATATCTCTATCGGTGTTATAGAGGGCAGACAATTTATGAGTTTACCCTGTATAAGCTTTATACAGAGTAAAACTGATTTATTTTGGGTTTGGATCCCATTGGGAGCTGGGTATCTGGGTGCTGAAGACAGGAGTATTCGCTAAGCCGTTTTCAGTTAAGTCAGCAGCTTTGGGGACGTGGTTCAGATCTTGGGTCTGTGTTGTAGCAGGTTAGCGTATCTGGCTCAACAAGACAGGGTTCTGAAGTCCCAAGCTGGCAGGGAAAACGGGCTCAGAAGTAGTCTCAGCGTATCAGGTGACAGGCCCAAGGGGTCTCTGTGACCAAGCCCGTCACAGTCCCCCATCGTACAAATGGGGAGACTGAGGCAGAGAGATGCAGGGGTAATATTTTCTAAAGTAGTCATTGATTTTGGGTACCCATCTTGAGACACCCAGGGCCTCATTTTCATACCGTGCTGAGCATTCACCACAACAGTTAAAGTCAATGGGAGCTACAGATGCTTGGTACTTCTGAAAATCAGATCCTAAGTGTTCTCAAGTTGGGCCCTCCAACAATGAGGGATCCAAAATCCACAGTCATTTTAGAGGTGGCTGTAATTGACTTGTCTGAGGAAACACATTGAGCCAATGAGAATCAGGCAACGAACTCCTGACTCCCAGTCTCCTTCCTGCTCTAACGATTAGGCAGCTCTGCCTCCCACTTCTATATATCCATTGTATGTGGGGGCAAGAACTGCTAGCTAGACAGCCATACAAGGCAGATTCCAGTCTACCAGTTCTGTAGATAGCAAGGTAAGATGGTTACAAACTTTAGTGGGTACAAGCCACTAGCACAGCTCCAGTGCATCGAATATCCAATTCTACGGTGACCCCTTTAGTCACCTGGTTGCAGCACTAATGTCAATATATGTCTCAGTCAAATTGATCAAAAGGCAGGACAGAGATGCTCCAGTTCTAAGAGGGAAGGACAGACTCTGGCTGCAGCCATGTCTGAAGGGCACACTGACCTTTTCAATTTTCAAAAGAGTGACTTCAATCAAGATGCTGAACTTTTTCACTGCAGCCAAACCCTTCAGTAGAGCGATGATCCATTTGTCGATGTTCTTCCCTAGAGGCCAAGAGACCCAGTCAATCATCCTACAATGGAAAACAAATATGTGGAATAATGACTTAACATATGCCTTATAAAATCCATGATGTCCCGGACAACCCCGTCACCTCCAAAATCCTATCCAGGAGCTTGGGATCTACTCATTGAAGCTGCTGTATCGGGGGAAGGGATGGCTCAGTGGTTTGAGCATTAGCCTGCTAAACCCAGAGTTGTCAGCTCAATCCTTAAGGGGGCCACTTAGGGACCTGGGGCAAAATCAGTACTTGGCCCTGTTAGTGAAGGCTGGAGGCTGGACTCAATGACCTTTTGGGGTCCCTTCCAGCTCTATGAGATAGGCATATCTCTCTCTATACATTTTTTTTATGTGTTGAGCTAGATGGTTCCATGCACAAAAATAAAACCCCTTTATGTGACTTTCAAAGTAATTCCACTTCAAAGAAAGAATGATGTTAATGTAGCTCTCTGGAGCGCCATCAGTTTATAAACAGTTCACCAAAACTTCCGCCTGGCTCCTAAGTGAGCCTAATTACATTTCTCAAAATCTGCTTAATGTTTCTGTAGCAATGAGTAATCATTCACTGTAACAGAGGATTTTACAGGAAAGAGGCCATTGATTTTGCAACAGCTATTTTTGGAATCCAGAGCTCTTATTGGAATTATTGATTAGAGTCCACAGCGGCATCTGGGATTAGCGCCCCATGAAAAGAAAGAAAAGACAGGGGTTGGAAACAGCACTGAAATACAGACGCGCTTTGACTTCGATCACTTTAGACTTGATGAAAACAAACCTCACCCTGCAAGTCAAAGAGAATTTTGTGCTGGTAACAGGGACGTATATGCAGAAGCCTCTTATTTATCCCCAGTCCAGGTATAATGGCTATGCCAGTGAACAGTGCTAGCTCCCCACGTGTGGCCTGGGATGGGATGGACGCACCCGGCACTAAAACTGGTAGGGAAGGGGTTAATGCTCTGCATAGAGAGCCAGGGAGAAGACCAGCTCCAGTTGAGGGTACCTGCTCAGCCTGCCCTTTATGGAGGAGTGTTTGTACTTGGGCTCATGTGAGCACACACTTAACCTGTAGGACAAGGTGGACATGGGTATCAAAGGAAAGCAGGAAGTGGCCTCTCTGAGGAGCCCTCAGGATGAAGACTCTCCTAGGCCAAGCCTGCTCAAGGAACCTGGGAGAGGGAGGAGTTTTGAGACTTGGACACAGGCCTGCAGAGGAGGCTGGTGACCCCAGAGAGGAGACCCTATCCCAAGCCTGACCTTGAAGGACCACCTCTAGAATGCCAGATGTTCATTCAGCCCTGTTCTCTAGCTCCTCTGGTCACTTAGGAGCTGGCTCTTTAAACCCTCATTCTTCCTAAGTAGCCCCACCCCCTGGTTAATGGGTGCTAAAGTAATTAGGGGTCAAACCCTCCACAGCTCATTCACTCCTTGGCATCTCCATTGAGTCTGCTAATGAGGAGGATACCTCTTGTGTGACTCCAAGATCTGCACCAAGACCACCACCAATCATCATTAGACGGCAGCCAAGCACCATTAGATGGCAGCTAATTTCTCATTTCACCAAGTTAGGGCACATTTGAACCACTGTCCTGCAGGAGAAAAAGGTCCTCTGGCTTTTTACCCATCCAGCCCCCTTCATTCCACTACTGGAGCAACCAAAAGAGATAGCTCTGCCATCCTAGGATAAAAGATGTACTTGGCTGCTCATTGAGTGGCTAAACCCTACCATGGAATCTGCAAACTAGAGGTTAAAACCATGTCCAGGCAACACACAAGGAAGTTCTCCCCTTGGTTATTTTGAACCTTGGCTGCTGTAAGCCTTAGCTACAGACAGACTTTGGCTGAAGGGAGCCTGGAATCTATTTCAGGAATAAACACAGTCAGGAAGATTGATTTTGTTTTCTCCCCTTGTGCAACTGCTATTTAGCCAACCGGCCAGGATATAGGCAGATATCGTAAGTGCTAATGCAAAGGTGAGACATTGGGTGAACGCTGGACATCAATTAGAGAGAGAATCTGACAGACCAGACAAGCACCCTTGCATGCAGCCAGGGTCGGCAGGGGCTCAACTGCAGGCAGGAAATGGCAGACAGTACAACTTTGGTTTCCCTTTATAAACTCTCTCCAGCTAGATGGTTCTCATGCATCCATCGGGGTGGGATCTGGGTGCTACACAGTATCTGTGCAATGTCACCAACCGATTACTAAACAGCCCACCACCTTATGTAGTTCCTCCGTGCTCCAGGCTTTCCAAGCATGTGGAGCTCCCCATTCTATAGCTGTGACTTTCACAGGAGCTAAGGTAGAAGGGAGCCGCTGCTCCGGAAGCCAGTCAGTTGTGCCTTACTAGCCACCAACACCAGCACCCGTCCTGCCCAGACCCCTGTAGGGAAAACAACAGCTCTTAGTTCAGGCTGAAGCCATTTTCACAGCCAGGGTGCGAGCCACAGATACATCACCCAGTTAAATAAAGATCCAGTGAAAAAGCACCAGCAGTGGCACTCACCTTGGGCAAGATTTTCAGAAGTGCCTAGAGATTCTGTGTGCCTCCACTTCAGGTGCCCAACTTGAGACACCTTAAAGGGACTTGATATTCAGAGGGCAGGTTCTCAGCACTTTCTGAAAATCAGGCCCTTTTAAGGTGTCTCAAGTGGGGAACCTAGAAATCACAAGTCCCTGTTGAAAATCCTGGTCCTTATTTCCAGAGGCCTGCGTGCTTGGAGAGTAGTGAGAAGGGATAGCAAAATTCTCCTGTCCCCGCCACCCCTCAAACCTTCACACTAGGGCTCTACAGGATACCAGCAAAGAGTATTCTGCTCCTAAGCCTGAGCCCTGGGATGAAATTGCTAGGAAGGGTTGAATGTAGCTATTGGGAAGGTCTTTCTCTGGCTTGAGGATGCACAGCAAGAATCCTTCCAGGACGTTCAGCCACCGGTACCGCTCGCATCTCCTACCTACTGATCGCGGTCATCATCTGCACATCCGTTATGCTGTCATCATTGGTTAGGTTTCTTATGACACCATCCATGAGCTCTAGTGGAACGTACTGGACCACACTGGCCAAGGCATTCGATGGAGCTTCCTGCTCCTCTGTAAGACATTAGTAAGAACAGACAACATTAAAGCTGGAAGTCACTGGGAAACCCGGTTTACATTATCCTATCTCTACTGCAAAGGTCGAAACCTTTCTAGCTACGCAAAGGGCTGGCTCATCAGGTAGTGTAAATCAGCATAGCTCCATCGACTCAACACTGATCTGTTCTGGGATGGCGGTTCCTATGTTCTTAATGGCACACAAAGCAGGCAGTCTTGGCAGACATCCTGGGTGTTTTGTGAGGCACACAGCTGAAAGAGGGGCAGGGATCCCATGCAAATGAATGCTAGCCCCTGGAGTGCGCTATTGCTTTTCTAACAGCTGGCCAATTGGTCCCGACCCCTAGATCCCTATGCAAGCAAATTCCCTCTCTATGTTTTACTATTCATTCTCTATAACCTCCAGTGGGACATGTGACACTCCACACCTCGTATTTACCATAGTGATATGATTATGATGCATCTTGTACAAGATATACTATGTGAGGTGTCTATGGAAAAGTTATGGTTTGCTGAATATGATTATCCTATTTGTATAAATGTATCATTTCTGTATCTGGAGTTATGAATATTAACTATGTATTTGTATTTCAAATGTGCTTGCACCTAGGTAACACTCATAAACCTTTACATACAGTCTGCGAGCACACTGTGAATGATCTATTCAAGCTACATGGCCCATCAACAAAGACAATGGGCCATGTGGAAAGCTTATCTTCATCTGATGAACTGTTCTGGGGACGTTTCAGTCATCCCGTGAACAATGGCTGCCACAACTCATCAGGAGCACGCAAGGGCTTGTGACCAGGTCATATGACACTGAACTCCATTTTCGTACCTGTATTTTTCCACAAACTGGGCTGGGAACTTGGCTTGGAACAAAGGGGTTCCCGCCAAATGGAAGAAACTATAAAAGGGGGAAGTGACATCACCATGGGGCCTCATGCTCCAGACCTGAGAACACCTGGAAACACTTGTGGAACAATGACTGAACTGGGGAACGGGGATCCCAGGCAGGGAAGAGGGAAGCCTGCCTGAGCATGGAAGCTTGATGGCCTGTTTATACTATCTAACAAGATGAGACACTGCTTGATTCAAATCCTATCTAATGTATAAGACTTAGATTGCGATTTTATTTCTCAGGTAACCATTTTTGATCTGTCTGCTATCACTTATAAGCACTTGAAATCTATCTGTCTGTGGTTAATAAATCTCTTTTATATTTTTTACCCAAAACAATGTGGTTTGCCTGAAATGCAGGGAAAACCTCAGCCCAGTTAAAGGCTTGTGCATGGTCCTCTTCATATAATCATAGACTCATTGAATATCAGGTTGGAAGGGACCTCGGGAGGTCATCTAGTCCAACCCCCTGCTCAAAGCAGGACCAGTCCCCAACTAACTAAATCATCAAAGATAATCATCAAAGATAATGGCCAGCCAGGGTTTTGTCAAGCCTGACCTTAAAAACCTCTAAGGAAGGAGATTCCAACACCTCCCTAGGTAACCCATCCCAGTGCTTCACCACCCACCTAGTGAAACAGTTTTTCCTAATATCCAACCTAAACCTCCCCCACTGCAACTTGAGACCATTACTCCTTGTTCTGTCATCTGCTACCACTGAAAACAGTCTAGATCCATCCTCTTTGGAACCCCCTTTCAGGTAGTTGAAAGCAGCTATCAAATCCGGCCTCATCTTCTCTTCTGCAGACTAAACAATCCCAGTTCCTCACCCTCCCTCCCATAAGTCATGTGCTCGCACCCCTATATCATTTTGTTGGCCCTCGCGCTGGACTCTTTCCAATTTTTCCATATCTTCTTGTAATGTGGGCCCAAAAGCTGGACACAGACTCAGATGAGGCCTCACCGAAATGTCGAATAGAGGGGAAGATCACAATCCCTCCAAATACTGCTGGCAACGCCGCTACTTAATACAGCCCCAAATGCGGTAGCCTTCTTGCCAACAAGGGCCCACTGTTGACTCATATCCAGTTCCTCGCCACTGTGAACCCCTAAGTCCTTTTCCTGCAGAATGGCTGCCTAGCCATTCGGTCCCTAAGTCTGCAGCAAGTGTATGGATTCCTCTTCCGTCCTAAAAGTGCAGGACGCGCACTTGTCCTTGCTGAACTCATCAGGTTTCTTGTGGTCCAGTCCTCTTAATTTGTCTAGGTCCCCTATCCTATCCCTCCTCTCTAAGAGTATTACCTACTCCCAAGTTTAGTGTCATCTCAAACTTGCTGAGAGAGTGCTGTCCTCAACAGCCATCACTCCAGATCAGATGTAATGAAGATATTGAAACAAGAACTGGCACCAGGACCGACCTTGGGCACTCCACTATGATAACCAGCTGCCCTACCTTAAGATCCAATTGGTAGCCAGTTGATCACTACCTTATCCCGATGACCTTAGCCAGCTTTCTAGTCCACTTACAGTCTGATCATGGACAGTCCATACTAATACTTGCTGGCAAGAATACTATGAGAGAATCCGATCTCAAAAGCTTTGCTAAGATCAAGGAATAACAACAATCCACCATTGGCTTTCCGCCCATGAACCACAGACCCAGTTATCTCCTCCACAAGACCAGAAGCGCAATTAGTTAGCTCAGGGAGACTTCTTGGTGAATACTAGACGGTGCTTTCTGATCACTTCCTCTCTACTCTCATAATGTCGCTCAGAATTGATTCCTTGAGGACCTGCTCCATGATTTTCCAAGGACTGAGGTGAGGCTGGACGCTTGTAGTTTCCTGGATCCCTACCCTCCTCCCTTTTTAAAAGATGGCACTACAGTAGCCTTTTTCCAGTCATTCAAGGACCTTCCCCCAATCGCCATGAGTTTTCAAGATAATGGCTCAATGGCTGCAATCACATCTGCCAATTTCTTTAGCAACCCTTGGATGCAGCGTATCCGGCCCCATGGACTTGTGCTTGTCCAGTTTTTCTAAATAGTCCCGAACCACTTCTTTCTCCACAGAGGGCTGGTCACCTTCTCCCCAATCTGTGCTGGCCCAGTGCAGCAGTCTGGGAACTGATTTGTTTTGAAGACAGAGGCAAAAAAAATCATTGATACATTAGCTTTTTCCACATCCTCGTCATAGGTGCTCCCTCATCATAAGGGGCGCACACTTTCTTGACTTCTTTGTGCTAACATAACCTGAAGAAACCCTTCTTGTTACTACTTAACATCTCTTGCCAGCTGCAACTCCAAGTGTGATCTGCCCTTCCTGATTCACTCCTGCATGCCTGAGCAATATTTTATATACTCCTCCCTGGTCCTTGTCCAATCTTCCACTTCTTGTAAGCTTCTTTTTCGCGTTTAAGATCAGCAAGGATTTCACTGTTAAGCCAAGCTGGTCGCCCGCCATATTTACTATTCTTCCTACACATCGGGATGTTTTTTTCCTGCAACCTCAATAAGGATTCTTTAAAATACAGCCAATTCTCCTGGACTCCTTTCCCCCTCATGTTATTCTCCCAGGGGATCCTGCCCATCAGTTCCCTGAGGGAGTCAAAGTCTGCTTTTCTGAAGTCCAGGGTCCATATTATGCTTATCTCCTTTCTTCCTTGTGTCAGGATCCTGAACTCGATCATCTCATGGTTACTGCCTCTCAGGTTCCCATCCATTTTTGCTTTCCCTACTAATTCTTCTCTGTTTGTGAGCGGCAGGTCAAGAAGAGCTCTGGCCCTAGTTGGTTCCTCCAGCACTTGCACCAGGAAATTGTCCCCTACACTTTCCATCAAGGGAGGGCTGGACTGGGTAATAAATTCATGCTGGTCAGGCTTTTGACCAGGACAGGATGGTGCAGCTTTGGGTCTTAGGCTGGGGAGCTGGGGATATTTTGGCTGGAGTCTCTCTATTGTTGGTTCATGCAGTGGCTGGCAGAGCATTCATGAACACAGCTGGATGTGACCCCTGCCTGTGAATGTTTGTGTGAGGGCAAGCATGGAGGGCTTTGTAGCTTGTCACATCACCACAATGTGAGAGGGCTCAGCAGTACCCCAGTTACAGGTTGCACCCCAGGGTGGCCAGTCACAAGATGACCCTGGATATTTACAGCCTGGGGCATGCTCCAAGGCACAAGGCCAAGGGTGAGGTTCCAAAGCAACCAGGGCAGAGAGGTGTCCAGCTCGCACTGGAGTTTGTGGGAGTGGAGAATGGGCATTTACTGCCCACAGGGAATCAGGAGCCCCACTATGGGAATCTTTCCACTGGCTTTGCCTGTAGTTGAGTTGAGCACTATATCACTGTTTATACCAGCACCCTGGTCAAATTTCAGCTTGTGTAATTAAAATTCTGCCTAATTTTCCTCTGCAATCTCAACTGGATAATATAATCATCACTTCCTGGCCTGAACAATTGGGTAGGGTTGCTGTGGACTTACTGTTGCATGTCAGTAGCAGATGATGCCATTCCTATTTTATAGCCTATGCAGCTGTGTATCTGTTATATTAAGTTCCTGAAATGCCAATTCTTTTAGAACAATGGAAAATGTAAGCTAGGGGCCGGTAACCTGTGACACACGGCCCGTCAGGATAATCCACTGGCGGGCTGTGAGACATTTTGTTTATGTTGACCGTCCACAGGCATACCCCCCCTCCAGCTTCCAGTGGTCGCAGTTCGCCATTCCTGGCCAATGGGAGCTACGGGAAGCATGCTGAGGGTTGCCAGCCCCTGATGTAAGACATTCTATTTCATTATTAGCACACTGCTGAAAACACACTGTACTGTTTTTACCTGTTGAAGAAATGATAGTAAAAAGCTCCTTCAAGGATGGCAGAATGGAGGAAGTCTGAGCTCTCCAGATCTTCTGCAACAGTCCACTCACTTTGTTCACATGGTCCAGAAACTCCATGATGTCATCTTCTCCTTCTGAGATGCACTGGAACTGCCCAATGCACCGTATCAGCTGCTGGCAAAACAAAATCTGGTGTTTGCCTGTGGGAACACATTGAGGATGCTGGGATAAGAGCTTACTGATCTTAGCGCACTGCTTGGGCCCAGGCCGCTCGCAGACTTTGCGGAGCACTTCAATCCTCAGCAGGCTGATAATGTCACTAGCAGACGGGCTCTCCAAGACAAACTGAAGACCCAGGTGGATATAATCTAATACATAAGGGCTCCTTTTCCCCGCAGGCCCGTAACCTTCCTGGAGGAGACTCAGGAGGAATCGGACGTTGAAGAACTCCTCGAATTCCTCTGGGTGGTAGTGGCCGTAAACTTCCAAAACTTCTTTGCCGATCTCTCTCTTAAACTTGGTGTCGCCCATGAGGTAGAGCTTGGTGGAGAGTTCTAGCATGGACCAGCACTGCTCGCTGTCCATGGGCTGCTTTATTGCCTCGATGACGCGTCTTACTAGCCCTTGTTTCACGTTGTTGGGGTAGGAAGACATCATCACAGCTTCTAGTATCTTGTCCATTTCCGCTTTCAGACTCTGAAACAGTGTGAAACAGCAGCACGTTAGTCCAGTTTTACTTTACCACCCAAAGTTACTGAGCACCCCTGGCTCCTGCTGGCTTCAGCAGGGACGGGGTTGGGTGCTCAGCACTTCTGAAAATCCAGCCACTTTTATTTAGGCGCCTAATTCTCGATTTTGGTGCAGCGTTGTCACATTGTAAAATTTTAGCCTGTGTGCCTTCCCCGGCTCCCACTCCTCACCCTCCCATGTTACATAATATTACATTGAGAGAGTCCTATTAGAGGAGGAAACAAACACTTTGATTGGTCCCTTTCCTAATATGCAGGGTGACAATCAAGCAATAAAAGACACAACTCAGAGCTGATTCTGAGATATGGGGATGATCCTCAGATTAGACGGGGCCAAATTGTATCACTAGAGCAGGGCCATAAAGTTGCCTTAATCAGTTCCCTGGGGATTCCTCTGGCAGAGTGTAAAACTGGCTCTCCCCTAAAATCTCCCCTGTTCCTGGTGTAAGGGGGTGTGGCTTGGAGGAAGGGGCGTGGCCGGAACACCACTGCACTTCAGCAATCCCTGGGTGCTGTAACAGCCCCTTTGGGCTGTGGACAGTCAGCTGCAACTAAGAGCAGCCTTGAAGTGTTTCTTACCAGGAGTCAAGTTGGCCCCAAGATCAGGCAGCTGCAAAAGTGACCCGTGTCCTGCAGCAACCACAGCTCGGCCAGATCCAAAAACTGGAGAACTCTGCAAAGCTACCCTGCTGTAATCTGCATGACTATCGACATCTACTTCCTGGACAACACTGATGATCTCATCATTTCTACCCCCTAGAGGCTCTGGTCACTGTGCTGATGTGTCTTTACTGTGGCTAAAGATACCTGTCGGTCTTTTTGTGTGTGTCAGATGATTAAATTGCCAGATATGTATTTTAAAGAGCAGCCTGGGATGACACAGGTGAAAACACTCCCAAATTTGGAGACACCCTTATACTCCTTTTTGAGTTCACACAGCCTCCCAGTCCCCGCAATTGGAGGCCATTTTCTATTCATGCCTGCAGACCTACTGTTCCAGATCATCATCGCAACCAACTCCCCTGCACAGCTTGCAGTGACTCACTCCCCATCTGCAGCTGTCAGCCTAGGAAAATCTCAGCACAGGACTGAGCGAGAGCCTGTTAGCTGCAGATCTGTCGCACGTGATTCTGCACCTGGGCTCGGACTCTGCGATTTCATTTCCTCCCATTTGTTTTGTTAGGAGTAATACCATAACAAATCCATGGCTACTTGTTGTCTCTGTGGTAGGCACTATGGTCACTCGGAACGTCACAGCAGGGGAAGAACCCAGATCTCCCTGCTCTAGAAGTATGGGCCTCTACCACCTGAACTAAGAAGAATCTTCTTTAGCTCTTTGCAGTATAGGCTCCATGAGACACTGACAAACAGTTCCAATGGTAGCCAGTCCTGGGGCTCTGGTAGAGGCTGATGCACTGGGATGACTAGGGTTGTCAACTTTCTAATCGCACAAAACCGAACACCCTTGCCCTCCCTCTGCCCCTTCTCTGAAGCCCTGCCCCTTTTCCAAGGCCTCACCCCCTGCTCACTTCATCCTTCCTCCCGCTGTCACTCGCTCTCCCCCACCCTCACTCACTCGCTCATTTTTACCGGGCTGGGGCAGGGGGTTGGGCTGCAGGGGGTGTGAGGGCTCCAGCTGGGGGTGTGGGCTCTGGGGTGGGGCTAGAAATGGAGGGGTTCAGGGTGCAAGAGGGGGATCCAGGCTGGGGCAGGGGTGCAGGAGGGGGTGCAGGCTCTGGGAGGGAGTTTGGGTGTGGGAGGGGGTTTAGGGCTGGGGTAGTGGTGCAGGGAATTGTGGGGTGCAGGCTCTGGGAGGGAGTTTAGGTCCAAAAGGGGGCTCAGGACTGGGGCATCGGATTGGGATGGGGGCAGGGGGCAGGCTCCGGAAGGCAATTTGGGTGTGGGAGGGGACTCAGGGCTGGGACAGGGGTTCGGGGGGAATGCAGGCTGTGGGAGGGAGTTTGGGTGCAGGAGGGGGCTCCATGCTGGGGCACAGGATTGGCACACAGGAGGAGATGAGGGGTGTGGGCTCAGGGTGGTGCTTATCTCAGGGGGCGCTTATCTCAGGGGGCTCCCTGGAAGCAGCAACATGTCTCTCGGCTCCTAGGCATAGGGGTGGCCAGGCAGCTCTGTGAGGTGTGCACTGCTTCCGTGCACAGGCACCACCCCCTAGCTCCCATTGGCTGTGGTTCCCAGCCAATGGGAGCTGTGGAGCTGGTGCACAGGGCAGGGGCAGCACATAAAGCCCCCTTGGCTGCCCCTGTGCCTAGGAGTTGCAGGGACATGTCGCTGCTTCTGGGAGCTGCCCAAAGCCAGGTAGGGAGCCTGCCTGCCCCGCCAAATGGACTTTTAATAGCCTGATCAGCTGTGCTGACCAGAGCTGCCAGGATCCCTTTTTGTTGATAACCGGAAACCTGGCAACCCTAGGTATGACCCTCAAAAGAAATAGCAGGACTATGGGGGGCTCTGGTGATATATTAATAGCCAGCTGCACCTCATAAAAGGGCATCGGTCTGGTGTGGAAAGTCCTGAATTGGAGCTGCAGGAGAATGTGCTCCAAGGGGGACCAGTACTCTATACCTGAGTAGGGGAAAGCCCAGAAAGGGGCTGGGAACAGGGTGCAGAGGGTGGGTTGAACTTAAAGAAGCCCTGGAAGGGCTTTTTGGACTTTTGTTATTCTGGAGAGGATTAAGTTTGACCAGAAGACTAAGCTATGGGACCATCTCCAACCTGTGTGGGGTGGGGTGAGGGAAAACAGAGACAGGGAGTCCCTGCAGCACCATGGTTGGCCAGCAGGGGGTGCTACAGGGCAGGTGTGCCCTATGACAGGGGGCTATATATATACTGTATATACCAGGGGTAGGCAACCTATGGCACGGGTGCCAAAGGTGGCACGTGAGCTGATTTTCAGTGGCATTCACACTGCCCGGGTCCTGGCCACTGATCCGGTGGGCTCTTCTGCATTTTAATTTAATTTTAAATGAAGCTTCTTAAACATTTTAAAAATCTTATTTACTTTACATACAACAATAGTTTAGTTATGTATTATAGACTTATAGAAAGAGACCTTCTAAAAATGTTAAAATATATTACTGGCATGCGAAACCTTAAATCAGAGTGAATAAATGAAGACTCAGTACAGCACTTCTGAAAGGTTGCCGAGCCCTGGTATATAGATACATGGCTGCAGCCTGGTGCCTGGATAGAGAGGATTTCAGTCTCCTGGGCTGTCAGGGTAGCACCTGCCATAAACAAACCTACTTAGAACTCCCCCTTCCCCCCTGAACAAGGTGTCTGAGGTTTTTGAGTTCACCTCTGTTTAGGTTTAGCTTCTTTGGCTTCCTCTCTCTCTACCTTCAATGTTTAGAGCCCTCTCTAGCCCTCGCTGGATTTACTCTCGCTGAGGTACAGCAGCCTATGACGGGATTCTGCCCAGCTCGTGTGGGTTCTCTGTTTTCCATAGTGCTGCCAGCCAGCCCAGCCTTTACTGGAAGAGAATAATGCAAATCCTGGCTGCTCATCCGGGAAACACTGCGTTTTTGTGCTATACAGTCAAAGTGATAGGGGAGACAGTGCGAGAGATGGAGACTGCAGAGTCAGGTGGAGTTTGCCATTTGTCACTGCCTGAACTCACCATATATGGGATTAGAAGGGAGACCTGCTGAAAGAACAAGGATTTCACTGGAACAGTTCAGAACATTAAAGTCAGATTTGTAGCCAGGCACTGGATGAAAACACTGAGCAGAAAACCCATGAAAAATATTATTTAATCAAACAGATAGAAACAATTGTGTCTTTTAAGACAAATCTATTGCAATGCCTTGCTGCTACCTGTACAAACACAGTAAGAGCCAGTCGCCAACCTGCAGAGATAAGTCTAGACAGACAAGAAAGACACTGGGTGAAAGAAAGATAGAATTATCCTCATTTCACAAATGAGGAACTGAGGCGCAGGGTAGATAAACTGACTTGCCCAAGGTCACAAAGCAAATCTGTAGCAAAGCTGCGAACAGAATCTAGATTGTTTGCATCCCAGCCCAGCCCACCCCTAACTGGAAGATCACCTTCCTTTCAACTTTTATCTAGCACTGCAGATCTACATGACTAGATTACGAAGCCGAGTTAAACCGTTTTCTACTGGTCAAAGCACAGGTCTGGTTGTGAGGCGCGGAGGAGTCTGTTCCTGGTGCGGCCACAGCCTTCCTGTGTGACCCTGAGGAAGACACCTAACCTTTCTGTGCCTCAATTTCCCCATTTGTAAAATGGGGATAATAATACCTACCTACCTCACAGGACTATTGCAAGACTTAATTCATTAATGTTTGCAAAGCATTTAAGCTCCTAAAATGAATCACGCTATAACAGTGCAAAACGTTAGTGGGAATGGCATAGAAATATACCAGAGAACAAAGGTTCTCAAGAGAGGAGTCACGGCGAATTTTCTCAGAGAGTACAGTGAGTCTTTGAGTGACTGGTGGTGTAACCTGGCACAGATATTTGCAGTCTCCTTCTCACTATTGATTGGGGGGAGGGAAAGAGAGGGGTCTGTAAGTTAAAAAAAATCCTAAAGTGGGGTGTGATTCAAAAAAGGTTGAGCACCTCTGCCATAGAAGACTAGAAGACAGCACTGCAATGGCAGGGTTAGATGATGTAATAGGTCTTTTCCACCTCTAACTTTTATATATTGTACAGAAAAGGTGTCAGACTATTTGACCCAAGTGATCTTTTCTGGAGAATCAGATTAGAACTATGGCTTTTTTCTGAGCTCCCCTGTTTATTTTGTAGATTTTTTCCAGTCAGACCATTATGATCCCCTAGTCTGACCTGCTGAATAACACAGTCCAGAGAATTCACCTCAGTAATTCCTGCATCAGCCTATATCTTGTGATTGAGATAGAGAACGTTTTCTCCTAAGAATAGAACGATTGTTTACTAGTGGAAAAATTCCAAGCCAAATCTCTCTCACACACACAAAACCCTGTCTCCAGAATTCTTAACCAGCAAACTAACAACTAAACCATTCCACTTATCCAAATTATTACCTACCCCCATGACTGCACACACGCCAGGAAACATCTCCATGCTCATTCTGTTCCCTTCTGCAGGAAGTTGGCTGTGTTTTGCTCTGGGAAATCATACAAGGCGGTCCCAGCACGTACATGACTGCATCATTCCCAAATGTGCTTGGCCCTACAATGTGGCCACTGAGCCGTGATCCTGGCCTTTCTGTTTTGTGCTAGTTGCTTTTTACTGTCCTCCGCAAATACACTGGATTTTTTCCCCTAGTGCACCAGGCCTGCTCTGCCACTAAGTCCACACTGTAAACAAGAGACAGCTGTTGCTCCTAGTTTAAATGCCTTCAGTGACTGAATCACATCCATGGATCAAGCCCGCATTCGGTTTGTAGGACAGGATAGCAGTAGAAAATAAGAAACCCACAAGTGGTGGTGTTTCAGCGGAAAGTATTACAATGAGAGGAAGATTTGTAGAGATGAAGGACTGGCTCCAATGACAGAACTGCCCATCTCGTGGTAAGAGAGACTAAAAGCAGGGACGAATGAGCATCCTGCTGCTAAACAACCTATTTTAATTACACCATCCTTCACAAGCGTGCTCCAGGGCAAACTGAGTTTACACACGTCTCAGCTGGGGAACATGGAGTTTAGTTAAGGTTAGTTTACTCACTTTTGTTTATCATCATCACCACTGGAGCATTTACTGTATATTTGTATGGAGCCCAGCACAATGGGGCCCCAAATGGGTTGGAACCTCTATTGCAATATAAATTCTTATAAGCAATGGAGACAGCAACACTTGTCATTAAGGTTGTCCAACACTTTCCATTCTAAGGCCCTGTTTTCAGTTGCTTATAAAACTCTGCCAAACTTTAACCATCTGGGCTGAAATTTTCCCTGCCAGAAGTCTGCCTCACACTGAACAGTTCTGGAAAATTCCAGCTAAAACAGTTCTGCCATTCCTCAGAACAAGCTTAGTGGGAAATACTGCAAGGAGCTTCCCTCCCCACCCATCCCCAGTTGCTGGTAGTGTGGTTGGAGAGATTGGCTGGTGGGAGCAGGGGATGGGGGGAAGAGAGTAATGGATTGAAACTAAGTGTTCCTGTGGCAGGTGATGCTGCCTTTGGCCAGCTCTAGAGGAAGCTCTGGATGCATTGAAGTTTGTTTGATTTATCACTCACTGGAACATGTGACAGCCAAAGTAGTGGGCTACACCAGAGGCTCACGATTAGGTGCCTTCTGCCTCAATTTGTTGGCAAGGGGAGCTGGGAGATTTACTGGACACAGCTTGGAATCACAAGCTGAATTGCTGGTCAAGGGAAGAGAAGAGAGGGTATTTGGCCTCGGGGGCTGCTCTGTCAATAGTTGCTAGGGTTGCCAACAGTTCCTTATTACACGGGATGACCCTTTATTTTTTCCTCTCTGTATAACAAAGTCAGGAATTGCTGAGTGTGAAAAAAAGCAGCAAGAAAGACCCCTGGCAAATGTAGGTGAGTACTGCTTATTATCATTAAGGACAATAGTGGAAGGAGAGGTGGGGCGTGCGGTGGTGCTAAGAAAACAGGGCTCAGAGGGAGCCAGGAAAACCCTAAAAATGCCCTTAAATAGTTTATATCTATGTGTGTATTACACCCAAAAAAGCCTATGTTAAAAGTACATCCAGACAGCAATGTCAAGCATTCAAAAGTTAGAAAATGCCAAAATTAAGGCTGCTTGTGCTACCTTAATTCACCCCCCTCATCCATCTACTTTATGATAGTCTTTAATTACATGATCAGGCACTATTTGTCCCACAGGACCCCTGCTCCATTCAGTGCACAGAATAGACTTGCTCTGGGGAAAAATCAGGGTTATGTAGTGAAGGAGGCTGTTGTCTGCAAGGCCTCTGCCTCATTTGTGGCAGAATTTGGAAGGTGTGCAATGCAGTGAATGAGGGACAGGGCCTGCAGGAACAGAAAGGGATGATCTCATGATTAAGGCAGTCGAATGTTGCCCTGAAGAACTGAATTATCTCCCTGCCTCTGCCACTAAGCACCTGTGTAATTTTGCGCAAGTCACTTACACCAAACTTTTCCCAAGTGGTCACTAATAGTCTGTTCCTCATTTTCTGGGTGCCCAGTTTGAGACCTGATCTGTAAAAGCACTGAACCCTCACGTCTGTAGCTGAAGTCAGTGGGAGCCATGCTTTGCACTCATAAAGGGCTGTATAATGCAATGTATTCAATGCCCCATGTATACAGTGGGAATAACACTATACCAGGGGTTCTCAAACTGGGGGTCAGGACCCTCAGGGGGTCACGAGGTTATTACATGGGGTGGAGGGTCACGAGCTGTCAGCCTCCACCCCAAACCCCACTTTGCCTCCAGCATTTATAATGGTGTTAAATATATAAACAAGTATTTTTAATTTATAAGGGGGGGTCGCACTCAGAGGCTTGCAATGTGAAAGGGGTCACCAGTACAAAAGTTTGAGAACCACTGCACTACACTCTGACCTCACTGGGGTTTTGTGAAGATAAATTTGTTAATGTGTATGAAGCACTCAGATGTGACACTGATCAGTGCCACAGACAAGCCCCTGAGACATTAATAATACAGAGTTTGGATGGTGTACAGCAAACAATGCCGGGGGCTACAAATTGGAGAGTAAAATAAATAATAAACAGCTACCTCATTCAGTGAGGACCATCCTTCTTGCACAGTGAAAGAGGCCAGGTGATCATGTAATTAAAGCCTGTATCATAATGCACATGCTCAAGAGGTTGAAATAATATTGCACAGGCAATGCTTGACTTTGCAACCTCAACATTCTTTTAATGTAGATTTTTGATGTGATAAATGATAACGGTGGTTTTGATGGCCTGGAGTCCTGGGTTTCAGGCCCAGCTCTGCCACCGATTTACTGTATGAACTTAGGCAAGTCATTTTGGGAAAAACAAGTCACTGATTTTGACTGTCTCAATTTTAGGATGTCCTGCTTCTGATACTTAGGGCCTGATTTTCAGAAGGGCCTCTGAAATGCAGGCTCAAGGGGTCTCAAGCTGAGTACTCAAAAAACAAGGTACCCAAAGTCAGTGGCTAGACTTGAAAGTGTGGCTCTTGAATTCTCTGTACTCACATTCCTGCTCAGTAATCTGGGCGTGGTAACAGAAGTATTGTGAGGATTAGTTTACTCATGCCCGCAGAGTGTGGAGTTCCTGGGGTGGAAGGAAGATGCTACAGAGGTACAAAGTATTAATGATGATTATAATAGGGGCTAGAGGTTCCCTTCCACTAGGTGGAGCCAACATCAGGGAGAAAGGGCATGATGCAAGCTCTGCAACAAAAGTCACATAAAAGAGGAACTGCCGGTCTGCTCCCCAGGCGAGCGGCAATGTTCAAAGAGCAGCACAGGAGTGATGTGCATAGAGAAAGTTCCATGGACAAGGTAGGCATGGTCTGCACAACACTTTCTGTGCCTCCTGCTCTCCCCAGAACTCACTGTACTGAAGCATAGAATACAGATTTATAGGATGTCTGGCCCACGTGGTTCTAAATTAGTGACCAGATGTCCCGATTTTATAGGGACAGTCTCTATATTTGGAGCTTTTTCTTATATAGGCACCTATTACCCCCCACCCCCATCCCGATTTTTCACACTTGCTGTCTAGTCACCCTATTCTAAATTATGCCTCTGGCCATGCACACTATTTATGGTGGCATGATCAAAAGCCAAGAACGTCCATGAGTGCAGCCACGCAGCATGCAAGAATCAAAGAACCTCCCTTAGGCACCTTTGAACATTCCAGACCTTGTATCTCTCCAGGCAACACGCTCCTGAAATGTTGTTCAACTACGTATCTCCAGATCCAGATGATCGCAAGCCAAATTCTGCATCTTGTATGCAGCCCTGACTCAGGCATTCCTGGGAGGTGCCAAACACTGAATTCTCTCTGACATCAGTAGGAGCTGAGGGCACTCGCACCATACAAATGTTCCCATTTACCACACTGGGGTCTGTTGTACTCCCACATCTGTCATAAGTAGATAGGTAAGGTAAGGGTTAATTTTCTTTTCCTGTAAAGGGGGGACAAAGAGAACCAAACACCTGACCAGAGGACCAGAGAACTGGATTGTTTAACGTTCAGGGGCGGGAATTTGCTATACTCGGGTCTTCTTGTTGTTCTCGGCTTATGTGTAAACAAGTTTTGCTTCTAACTCCGGTCTTATCTCAAAGTTTTCTCCTAAACCATCTGTGAGTACAAGGAAGCAAAGTAATTCGGCTATGATTGAGCTTTGTGTGTATTTACATGTATGTTGATTTGCTGGACTGGTTTAATCGGCTATCTTTAAATCAGACTGTTATCATCTTATGTTTTCTTATAAGCAAGAGCCTGTATGAGTTTCTTAATGCAAGATTATTGTTTTGTATTTTTCTTTCTTTTTTATATTAAACTTTCTTTTGAAAACTGGTGTGGAAGTTTCTTTTCCTGTGAGGCAAAGGGAAGGGAAAAGCCAGGCTGTGGGCTATTTTCCTATTGTTTCAGGGAAAGAGCAGGCTACGGGGAAAGAGAAAAGATCATCTCTGTTCTCTTGTGTTTGAAGTTTTTCTCTAGTTACTGCTACGAGACCAGGGAGGGGAATTCCTTGTGTGCTAGCTGTGAATAGCTGTGAATGCATAGCTCGGGGGGGACGCTAGATTGCCTCTCCGGTTGTATTCAAAGAGTGAAGTCTAGTCTCGCACCGGCTAACCCAGGGAAGGGGGGGAAGCTGGGAGAGAAGAGAGGGAGACCCAGGGCTCTGGGTCTTGGGGGTCCCCCAGGGGAAGGTTGGGGGACTCGGGGAGGGTACTAGGAACCCCAATAATCCTAGTTGGTGGCAGCGAGAAAATATCCAAGCTGGTAGTGAGCTTGGGGGAGTTTAAGGTAAGCACCCAGATTTTGGACGCTAAAGTCCAGATCTGGGACAGGAGGCTTTATTACAACATCTGCCCCCCTTTAAAAAAAAAAGAATTGCTAAGGGGCATAGTTTAGGACCTAAGCGTACTGTTTATAGGAAACCTAATATGAATAGACCTGTTTTCACCAACATTTAAAATATGTACTTTGTTTACCTTACAATGTGTCTCTGCAGTGCCAGACACATACAAATACCTCTGCACTTTAATATTATGCCAGAACTAGAAAGTTAAATTGACAGTAAACAAAATAATGTAATTAACCAGAATCAATGGTGAATAGGAAGCTTGGATTCTGTGCCCACCCTCACCACCCCATCTCCCCCGCACCAGCCCGGCTTTATTTTTAATAATCAAAGATGATCTTTTGAACATAGGTAAGGAATTCTTTTAGTATATGATTTTTCACAATGGCAGTGTTTCTTTAACTGGGATTAATTTCAATTGAAGTCCCTCCGGCTGTTTTTAAATATATTCATCCCATCCCACAATTTCTAGCAGTAGATTTTCAATAAAGTTTCCTTAGACCATTTTGCAGTGTTTCAGTGTCAGCTCTCCTATTTCAAATCAAACAAGGTTATGACTAGAGTTGCCAGGTGGCAGGTGTCCGCTTCCCCAGCCGGAGCCCTCATACCCTCTTGCACACCAATCCCCTGCCTGGCGACTCCAGTCAGCACCACTGACTGGCTGTTAAAAGTCCTGTTGGCAGCACAGCTGGGCTGGCACGCTCCCTGTGGCTCCCAGAAGCAGTGACATGTCCCTCCAGCTCCTAAGTGAAGGGGTGGCCACGGGGGCTTCGTGCATTGCCTCCGTTCCAAGCAACAGCTCCACAGTTCCCATTGGCTGGGAACTGTGACCAATGGGAGCTGTGGGGGCAGTGCCTGCAGGCATGGGCAGTGCATAGAGCCTCCTGGCCACCCCTCTGCCTAGGAGCCAGACAGACATGTCATTTCCCGGGACCCACTTCAGGTCCACGCTGCCCAGAGCCTGCACCCTGAACCCTCTCCCATGTTCCAACCCCCTGCCTCAGCTCGGAATCCCTTCCCACACCCGAACTCCCTCCCAGAGCCCACACCTTGCACCCTCTCCCATGCCGCAACCCCCTGCCCCATCACTGAACCCCCTCCTGAACCCCAAACCCCTCATCCCCATCCCAGAGTCCACACCCCCAGCTGCAGCCCTCACACCCTCCTGCACACCAAACCCCTGCTGCAGCCCCAAACCCCCTCCCACACCCTAAACTCCCCATTTTTGGCCCCAACCCAGAGCCTATACCCCCTCCCACAGCCCAACCCCCTGCCTCAGCCTGGAGCCCCCTCCCACACTCTGAACCCCTTGGCCAAGCCCCCAGCCTGGAACCCCCTCCTGCACTCCAAAGTTCTCATCCCCAACCCCAACCCAGAGCCCGCACCCCCAGCTGGAGCCCTCACCCCTTCCTGCACACCAGCTCCCTGCCCCAGTCCAGTGAAAATGAATGAATGAGCGAGGGCGGAGGAGAGCAAGTAACAGGTGGGGGTTGGAGTGAATGGGGTGGGACTTTTGAGAAGGGGTGGAGCAGGGGGCAGGGCAAGGGTATTCGGTTTTCTGCAATTTGAAAGTTGGCAACCCTAGTTATGACAAGTAGATCTTAGGTATTCCTCAAGTTTACAAAAAATTGTACTGTAGATAGCACATTTTCTAGGAAGGAATCCAGAATAACTCTAGACTGTGTGATCTGTCTGACAAACTACACCAGGCGCTCGCTAGAATGTGGGGTTTTGGATCCATGCGTAGTCCTACGTTAACGTGGGGACCATGTTATAGTGGGGACCATGTTACCATGGATTCCAATGAAAGTCATTAAATTTGGGATCTATGTGTGGTTCCGCACTATAAGCAAATTCGCGCTATACAGATGTGCATTCTAGTGAGGGTCCACTGTATACCAAAAAGACAAAAAAAATCAAACACTAAAACCCCACATATCCTGATGATCAAAGTGTTTTCCTGCTTACATACGTCACATATAAAAAAAAAGGTCCTGCTGTTACAGACATCGGGGATGTTAGAGAAGTAGATCAGAAGCCAAGAATCACCCAACTACCTTGTCTTGTCCTTAACTTCAAACTGTCTCTGCTATGTCAACCTAGATGTTACTGTTATTCTTGCTGCATACTCAATATAACTGAGCAATTACACCTTAATCCTGCAAGCAGCTGAAATGCTCCTGTGAGGTGCTAAATTCCCTCAACACCCATTGAGGTCAGGGGGAATTGAGAGAGTACAGTACCTCAGTGGAGTACTCAGCACTTTGCAAGATTGAGCCCTCACTGCTCACACTCTGATATTCCAGGAATATCCGAGGAATCAAGTTTGTGCTGATGAATGTTGGCAGGAAGTGTATTTCAAAGTCACATGCAAAGGGAATTTTAAATTTGGATCAGGATGCTTGCATGCTCATCCAATCAGGGAAGAGAAAAAGTAGCATGTGATTTATCTCCCCGACCACATCTAACCAATCCAGCTTGACTAGTGTGTATCAGATAGTTACAGAGAACTGTTCCTATCAAGTCGCAGAATTGAAAAAGAAAATTCACAGAATCTGCAATAAATTTGAGGAAGTCTGAGTTTGCCTAGAGGCTAAATTCATCAGCTAAATACCATCACCATGGTTTATTCCCTCACCAATATGTCCATATCTCCTCCTATTTTAAGTTTACCTGTCTTTTATCTCTTGTATTTTACAGACCCATCTATCATCTTAAGTTAAGAGAGGCTTGGTTATTCCATTAAAATCACAATCGTTAGGGCACACATATAAAATAATTCCAGGTCAGCAATCTGCATATGCCCCAAAGCATAATTGATACAATTGCTCTTTATCCTTCTTTTCTTTTATTTTTATTTTTACATTCAATAACAGCCTAAGGTGTTAAACCAGGGATCAGCAACTTTTGGCACACGGGCCGGTTTGTTTACCTGCCATAGCCACAGGTTTGGCCGATCGCAGCTCCCACTGGCCACGGTTCACCGCTCCAGGCCAATGGGGGTGGCAGGAAGTGACGGCCAGCACATCCCTCGGCCTGCACCGCTTCCCGCAGCCCCCATTGGCCTGGGGCAGCAAACTGTGGCCAGCGGGAGCCACAATCGGCCCAACCTGAGGACACGGCAGCTAAACAAACCAGCCTGGCCCGCCAGGGTGCTTACCCTAGCAGGCCGTGGGCGTCACCATTTATAATGTTATGGATAACAACATTACAAAATTGCAATGAGTCATACAAGATATGCTATGTAAGGTACCAGTGGAAAAGTTATGATTTGCTCAATATGATAAGCTCATTGATATGTATGTATCATCTTTTTATTGTGAGTTATAAACATGTGTGATATATTGATATCTGAAACTTATGCTGTGGATCTGGGTGACACCCCCAGACAGATTGGCATCAGCACTATCCAGCCTGCTTCATGGCCCATCAATAGGGTCTTACTAAATTCACGGTCCATTTTGGTAATTTTCACCATGATAAGATTTTAAAATCTTAAATTTCATGATGTTGTAACCATGCGGGTCCCTATCCAAAAGTGTGTTGTGGGGGAGGGTTGCAAGGCTACTGTAGAGGGAATGCAGTATTGCCACCCTTCTGCGCTGCTGGTGGTGGTGGCACTGCCTTCAGAGCTGGGCTCTCAACCAGCAGCTGCAGAGTTTAGTCTGCAGAAGAGAAGAATGAGGGGGGATTTGATAGCTGCTCTCAACTACCTGACAGGAGGTTCCAAAGAGGATGGATCTAGACTGTTCTCAGTGGT
>NC_133769.1:358782856-358797009 GCF_003597395.2 Chelonoidis abingdonii
TGCAGCAGTGCATGGGATTCTTCCATCCTAAATGCAGGACTCTGCACTTGTCCTTGTTGAACCTCATCAGATTTCTTTTGGCCTAATCCTCCAATTTGTCTAGGTCACTCTGGACCCCATCCCTACCCTCCAGCATATCTACCTCTCCCCCAGCTTAGTATCATTTGCGAACTTGCTGAGGGTGTAATCCATCCCATCATCCAGATCACTAATAAAAATGTTGAACAAAACCAGCCCCAGGACTGACCCCTGGGGCACTCCACTTGAAACTGGCTGCCAACTAGACATCGAGCCGTTGATCTCTATCTGTTGAGCCCACCAATCTAGCCAGCTTTCTATCCACTTCACTTCTCATCCTAAACTTCTGTATAGAGATGACAGGCACTATTAAACAGTTGTATGCCAAACAATAGCTGCATTTCAAGTGGGGGGGCCTGGCACAATAATACCTATATAGCCCTTACGTATTTCACAGGGTACTGGGCTTAATTCATCCAGGCTTGCAAAGCTCTTTGAGATCCTTGGATGAAAGGCCCTACTGAAGTGCTAACTACTGTGGTGAACTGGCTACTGTGTATGTGTTTTACTGCCCTCTGCTGCATTATATGAGAATGGCTCTTGTGCAGCATAAGCCCTATGCTGCAAAGAGCTGGTGGAGATTTTCTTATAGTGACATATGTGTGCAGCTTTAGGAGCAGGAGTCTCTGAGTGCCATGAAGTTCCAAAATGCCAGGGTGGGCAGCACATTAATCATTGTAAAGATCCTGGTGGTCAGAGATTTGTTATATCATTATTATCATCCATTCTAACTTTCAGCATTTTGCAGGACCTCACCCTACATTAGGCCTGCTAGTGTTTTAGCTAACCTGTCCTCAGATCTCTGCAGTGATGTTGCCATGAGCCCTTGATACTGTGACTCCCTTGGAGTCTAGCCCATTGCTTTACAGTTCTTGGCGTTATGAACTTTGCTCTAACATCTAGTTGAAACTTTTTCTTTCATCCACATGGGTGTGAAAACATTAAATAAAGTTCGGATTCACCAGCATTTCATCCTCTTGCTCCCTGGATATGTCCTCTCATTTCAACCCCCATACAATACATAATATTCTGCATTTACACACCTTTTCATCAAGGACCATTACAAATGTTGATGGATTTAGCCTCCCAAAACCCCCATGAGAGATTATTATCCCATTTTACAGGTAGAAAACTGAAGCACAAAAGTGACTTGCCCAAGGTCTCATAGAAAATCAGTGGCTGAGCAGGGAATATAAAACAGAATATGCTGTAACCACTTGACTATGCTTTCCTGGCATAGTCTCTCACATCGCCTAGATAGACTAATTTTCCTTTGATTCCCAGGTCATGATTTGCTTCCCATCCAAGCAAGACAGTGACACCAATCAAACTGCTCTGATTGGCTGCTGTGCCCAGGACCCCTTTGGGTCACTGGATTCTGCCTTAATTTGCCCTGACCTTCACACCGACACGCCTTCTGTGATCGTCCTTGGAGAATGTAAATAATTCCCCTCTGTCTTGCTTGTTGTTTCTTTAAGGTATTTATAGATTAAACATCTCTCCTCTCCCTTAAAATTTCAGTCTTCCTTCATTTGTACAAAAGTCTGTATAAAAGATGTAGATGCCTCCAATGTTTTGGCTGAGAGGAGACACACCTGTAAACTATGCCTTCATAACAATGACATACGTCATTCACTTTAGACCCAGATTGACCTCCACCCTACACAATCCCTGGGGGTCTCTCTCACAATAGAAGTCAGACGTGCACACTGAGACTATAGCCAACTTTATAAAGACTACAGAAAAGAAGATCTATATCATGTTACTCCTATAATAAAACATAAAACAACAGATTAATATTTGATACATCTCTTTAGCTTCAGCCCTGGCAAGGTGGTAAATCTGATGGTCTATTTGGCCTTTTCTTTCTCTCACAATGGACTCTACAAAGGCTCCGAATGTTTACATACAAACCATCGTACATCCCTAAATTTGTAAAGCATTTTGAGATCCTTCATAAACTGGCATACTAATTACTTGCCAAAGCCTGCTTTTATTTTTCCAGCAAAACTCCTATCAAAGTCAAGAAGATTTTAGCCTGAATAAAGGTTGGATCTGGACCAATACTGCTGTTGTTACAGAGCTCATTAGGGGGTACTTGTCACATTCTGTATTAGAGAGTCCAGTGTCACCCCACAGAATGGGAATATCACCCATCCCTCTCTCTCTCCTCCTCAGAATTCCCTTTCTCTCAACGGATGCAAGACAACCTTTTTTGCTCCCAAGCTTTGTCCTGATGAAAACCTTTGCCCAAGTTAGCCATCCACTTCAAGTAGGATGCTGCCTTGCATACCGCCAGTGCCATGCAATGCAATCATTAGAAAAAACACACAGACGCTCGCCCACCCTTCCAACGCCACAAACGAAATATTTCATAGCATCCTTATTACCCCACCCTCTGCAATCCTGCCTGCCATGCAAATAAATACCTTACTGCACTGCAAACAATCCGCAAAGAAGGGGAGGCGGCGGCTGCTACTGCAGTAACAGCAGAATCCACGGTGCCAGGGCTGCTCCTGCTGCTGTTGCAACCAGCACTTACACCCAAGCGCAGCCTCTGGCGCTGCTGGAGCTGTTCAGAGGCAATAATAACAGCCTGCGTCTCCTTTAACTCCAGCTGGTGAGTTGCAGGCTCTGCCCCGGCGCCTACTGGGAGTTGTAGTTCCCATCTCCAGTGGCCTGGCTGTAGAGCGCCAGGCCTGAGAACTACAAGTCCCAGGGAGGGCTGCGGGGCTGCCAGATCCTGCCTTCCACCCTTTTCGCTGTGCCGTGCCGACCCTCGCTGGGTTTGTCCCGGTTCCTCCCGCCCGCGCCTGGGACAGGGGCCAGCGGACCGCGGGGGAGAAGGTGGGTGCTGCAGCCCCCCCGCGGGTTGCGCTGCAGGGGTGTCCCCGAGGAGGGGGATGCGGGGGGGCTGGTGAGTCACGGTGCCAGCCCTGGCTCGGCTGTGGGGTGCCCCCTCGTAGCGACTCCCGCATCCCCCGTCGGGTCCTATGCGACTGGTTCTGTGCCGCCTTTGCACGCCTTCCTGAAGATGTGCTCCCAGGGTCTGCGGAGCGCTCTTAGCGCTCCGGCACGGCCGGTGCTGTGCATCGTTTGGAAACTAGCCTCCCTCTCCGGCCCGCTTGGCGATCACACATGCTCCCGATACCAGCCTTCTCGCTCCCCCATTGCTGTCTCACCCCACCCCCTTGTGCCAGAAGGGCTCGGACAACTGCACGTGCGGCAGTCGGTTGGAAGGACTCTCTATCTCCTAGTCTGGCCCCCCGTCGGGCAGAGCGGCGAGTCGCGCCTGACTCCCAGCCCCCCTCTTTGTGCTCCAACGCGGACCAGCTCGTCTGTCCCTAAACATGAGTACATCCTCGGATTCTGTTTTTATGTGAATGTGGGTGAAGGAAGGCATAAATACTCAAAACGCACACTGGGACCCCTAAATTTTTCTTGCTACTTGCATTACGCGGGCCGTGGTCTAGCTTTACTACAATGAATCCTCCTTCTCTTGTGAGACTGTAAGCCGCGTGTGATGTGACACTGGATGCGTATGGATGGGACTCGTGGTTTGCTCGACGAAGTCAGTTAGTCTACTAAGCTTCTCTTTGCCTGATATCACTCGAGAGTGTTCGCGCAACCAGAATTCTTGCGACCGCACACCAGTATATATGATCGCGAGATTTTTGATATAACAGGCATCGTGTGAAATTATCCTTCGTAGACTTTCAACAAGAGTTTGTTGGAGGAATTCACAAACTGTACCTTTACAATTTCAAGTTTGTCTGAACATTGTGAATATTCTCCCTGAGTATTTGCAATGAGCATAGTCATGCTTGATTTAAGTCAAAGACTCACTGATCATACGTTGTGTAGCCAGTGGATGGTCTGGTTCGGGTTGTAATATATCAACCAAGTATTTCGAGTACTCACAGCAGTTGCACCGCGACTTGATGTATGTTCACATGGTTTGATTGGAATACCGCACTGTAGTAGATCAATCATTATGTTTATGGCGTGTTTGTTTAGACGTATAAGCGTTTAATTTCCTAGATATGACATGGCAGATTAGCTTATGTTTTTTTGTTGATCATGTGTTAACACACAGCTACAGCTCTCTGTCTCTCTCTCTAACTGCATTCGTTGTGTCAGTGATAATCTTATCTGTGATGGCAGGACTGCCTTGGAAATGATGGATAGGCAGGAACTAGGTAACACTCGATTTACTAGGTTTACAAACTTAATAGGCTACCTACACCCCTTCCCAGCAGTTCAGCACAGGAGCTAATATAGTATCCCATGTAGCTACCCGGAGAGATTTTAAATGGGTGGATGCAGTTCCCATGGGAAATTGGCCAGGCTTTGAAGAAGCATGAATATGCTTTACTGAGAGTATAATTAAATGATGCGGGAGGGGTTGCTTTAGCTTCTTGAATTACGAGGTTGCGATTGGCAGTTGGCTGCTGTCCTCCCTAAATATTGACTTAAAAACCAAATGGAATGGTCCCTGAACCCATTTCTGCTTTCGAGGGGATGGGTGACATCAGAGCTGTGAGTTACACTCAGCTTTGCCCTGATCCTCAGATCACTTCGCAAACTGGTTCTTTGTGTCTCCTTCATGATCTCTTCTCCTGCCTCCTCCCAACACCCTCAGCAATTGCTGAGCTCATTCTTGTCCTCCATATAGTGATTATTTCCACTCCTCTGCCTCAGTTGACCCATTATTTTATCTCTGTTGTCCTCCAGCACCCAAGTGGGCTCAACTCTGTCTTCCTCTCCTTTGTCCCCATCCAGGGCAACCCTCTGCTTGGTTTCAGTATCCACAATCTTTTTCCCTATATTTAGTTCTAACTCTAAGCAATAAGTGCCAGCACTGTGATCAGAACTGAGAGCTGTCGGTCGCACTATGATGCTTTTAAAGCATTTTCTATGCACTTCTTGGCACTGGATGATGCTGAGCCACTCTCATGTTAACTGATGATTGAGGATGGTGCCAAGCTGACTGCCTAAAGGCAAGGAGTTGGGAATGTGATGAATGAACATTCATGCTATGTTGCTTGTGTGTCTGTTTTGCAGAGAAATTTCTCCATATCTACTTAGGGAAAGGGCCTTCCAAGATGAGGCCCTGATAATACCACCATATTTCCTCTAAGCTCCCAGTCTGCTAGACCAGTGATCCCACTTTTGCCAAATTGTGATCTGTCATAAACAGATAAGCTAAGGGTTATGTTTCTTTTACCTGTAAAGGGTTAACAAAGGGAACCAAACACTGACAAAGAGGACCAATCAGAAACCGGATTTTTCAAAGGTTAAGGGAGGGGAATTTGTGGGTGTTTCTTGGTCTTGGGTCTTTGTCTGTTCTGTGCTCTCTCAGCTCTGAGAGAGATCTATTTCCAGTCCTTCTAATCTTCTGTTTCCCAGTTGTAAGTACAAGGTAGCAAAAGTATAGTCTTTTTTTAAATTGTTTTGCTGTTATTGCATCTGTGTATCTGGCTGTGGGAGTCTTTATGTGTATTTGGCTCTAGTACTTTAAATTGTATTGGTTTTGGTAAGGCTGTTTATCCCGTTTCTATTGTTTATTCATTTTCTATAAGTGAAACCTGTATCTTACATCTGGTTACAGAGAACGTTATTCTATTCTATTCTTTCTTTTTTATTAAAGTTTTGCTTTTTAGACCTGTTGATTTTTTTGTTCTAGTTGACCACCAGGAAATTGGGTGGAGAAAGGAAAGCGGGGGGGGAAAGACTGCTCTCTATGTTAACTCTTCTAGTGTCCCAGGGCAGGAAGAAGCTACGGGGGAAGAGAGAGAGAATCTTTTGTTTCCTTGTCTTTGGTTTGTCTCTTGTGGAAGAGAGGGGACATGCTCTTGGTTTGTATATTAAGAGGTTGCATCAGTAACTCTCAGGTTAGCCCAGAGAGGAAATTCTGGGTGGAGAGGTGGGGAGATGGTTTTTTCCTTGTTGTAGCCAGGGCATCTGAGCTTGGGGGGGTCCCCAGAAGGTTGGGGAGACCAGAGTGAGCCAAACACTGAAATTGGTGCTGGGCAGCAATATCAGATCTAAGCTGGTATTAAGCTTAGAGGGTTCATGCTAGCTGTCAGGTTATGAACGCTAAGTTCAATCTGAGTAGGAAAACTATGACAGATACCGTGGTAACACCAAAAAAGAATTCGAGACATCCCTTTTGTCTGGCCATAAAGAAAAGGAGGATGATCATGACAGCCCCGGACCTGCTGGAGCTTCTGACCAACCCTTCCCCTCTCTTCCCCCCCCCCCCCCCCCCCCCCCCCCCGGTCAAGATCCAGGGTGAGCAACGAAAGAAGTGAGGGCCCTGCATTAGTGATTGCCTCGAAAATTCCACTTGCACAAAATCAGACCTATACCAAAGACAGGGCATGTGCAGATTTAACAAAGCAGTTAACCACCAAGGCCCTCTGTCTTTCAAGTTAGATAGCTCTTGGTGGAAACTGTGCTTGTGTTGTCCCGCACCACTGGAGCAGGAAAGCATGAGTCTTCTACAATGGGCTCAATCAAACTAAGCCCATGCCAATATATATGGCATATATGGCAAAGCCTGCACTTCACAGCTCGAGGCAGATATGAGTGAATGGCTCAACTATAGTTGCCTGCCAACCCCATTAAGCTATTATTTACAGATGCTGTTTTAAATCCTTCCATAAAACCTACCTCTGCTGTGATACCCACAGATCATTGCCAGCTGGCATTGATTAGGTAAGTGGTGAGCTGAGACTTCTATTCTTCAGCTAAAATTCTGCTCATTTTGGTACTCCTCCCACTCCTACCTTGTTGGGTCTGTCTTGTCTACACATCACACCCTGCCTCACACATAGACTGTAAGTTCTTAGGGACCGAGATGGTCTTTTCGGGCGTTTGTCTGATGCGCCCCTAGCACAATGGGGCCCTGATCCTTCACTGGGGATTCTAGGGATTGCTAATAATAATACTGTCTTGAATTGAGACCGGGAACAAAACACATTGATGGACACAGTCATGGTGAGTGCTCAGCAGCAGAGAGTCTGAATGGCAGGACAGACTGACCAACCAGATCTGGATATCAAAGCAGGGGGCTGTTGATCATGGCAACTAGGTATTTTGTAAGTATGGGAAGTTTTACCTGAATTTGAAATAGAGTATTGCATGATCTCAGTTCTGATGCACAGTTTTAGACCCCTGTTGGCAAGTGACATTTTAATTAATGAATGCTGAAGCAACAAAATAAAGCATATAGGACCAAGTGAGAGCAATGCATTCTAAAAATGAGAAACGTTGGCACATAGCGCAAAACAGAACAAGCATAATGCCTCTAAGGATTGCCTTTGAACAATTGCAGCAGCCCTAACATTTCATTTTAATGTACTCTGGAGAATGAGACCAGAGCCTAATAATTGGAACAATCATGTTTTCTTATACAACCACCATATTTTAAGTCTTAGCTGCCACTGCAGAATTATTCCCTGTAATACATTTTCTAGCTTTTTTGTCTAGTCTTTAAAATGACCCAGGAGCAGGGGTGAAAGTAACTTAAAGGACTTACCGGTATTCTGGAGTCCTTAGGATGGGGCAGGGCCTCTACCGAAAGAGGCAGGGCCTTTAAATACCTGAGTGCTTTAAATCAGGATTTAAAGGGCCCAGGGCTGGGGCTGTGGTAGCAGCAGCTGGGAGCCCCAGGCCCTTTAAATCGCCCCTGGAACTACCAGCTGCAGAGGCGGCTAGGAGCCCCAGGGGTGATTTAAAGGTCCTGGCGCTCCAGCTGCTACTACCTCAGTGGAGCCCTGGGCACTTTAAATCACCATCAGAGGGGGCCTGGGCCTCTGGCAGAGCTTTAAAGGGCCTGGGGCTCCACTGCGGTAGTGGCATCTGGGAGCCCCTGGCCTTTTAAATTACTGCTAGAGCCCTGCGGCCGCTATCCCAGGGCTCCAGCAGCGGGGCTCGGGTGTCGATTTAAAGGGCCCCAGTGGGTAGCAGTAGTGGGAGCCCTGAACCCTTTAAGTCGCCACTTGAGCCGAGCTGCCGGAGCCCCAGGGTAGCAGCAGCAGCCAGGGGCTCCGGCAGCTATTTTAAGAGCTGGGGCAGTAACAGCTGCCGAAGCCCCGCCACCTCTACCCCAGGGCTCCGTGGACGATTTAAAAGGCTCAGGGCAGTAGCTGCGGCAGGCACACTGGGCTATTTATATCGCCACTCGAGCCCTGCCCCATCCTCCAGCCACTGCTGGGAGCCCCAGGCCCTTTAAATTGCTCCCAGGGGAAACGATCCACCCAGTATGGCACACAGGTTCTTGTCAGTACGCCGTACCTGGGCGTACCGGCTTACTTTCACCTCTGCCCAAGAGACTGGGATTCCACCTCTTGGGCATTATTCTAAAGGCTAATAGATTTTAGCTGGATGTTCATCCTGATACGTAGCATAAATGTTCTATTTCTTACTTTCATTTTATAACTCCTAGTTATACTCCATTGTACCACCCTAAATAATTCATCTCCCTTGCTGGTGTATACATCCTTTGCAGACTGTCTGGTACCTGAAGATTTCTCTTAAGCTACCCATATTTAGCGCTCTTAACTTTTCATTGTAATCGAATCCCACCAGTTCACAGATGCCTGTTATTTTACTGCTCTGAATTTCTTCCATTTTTGTTAAACTCCTCCTGGTGATAAGCTGCCCACAGCCTGTTACTTCTCTGTTCTACGAGACAATGCCTCTGCAGCCAAAGATGCTAGTGGTCTTTTTTTCCCCTCTGTCATAGCACACTGTAGATTCATGTCTAATGTTATCATCACCCCTTTTGTGTCTCTCAGCATGACTGCTTTTCACAGGTCTCTCTCCCAGTGAATACTCGTATTTGTCCTCAGAGGTACTGACTTGCATTTTTTCCAGACTGAGGCCAGGTCTACACTGCGACTTTAAATCGGTTTAATGGCCGATATACCGATTTAACGCTGTATCCGTTCACACGACGTCATCATTAATATCGACTTAAACGGCTCCTTAAATCGATTTCGGAACTCCTCCCAAACGAGAGGAGGTAGCGTAAATCGATAGTGAACTCGGATTAGAGGTTCTGTGGACGGAAATCGACTTATTGGCCTCCGGCGGCATCCCAGAGGCAGCACTGAACCGCTCTGGACAGCAATCTGAACTCGGATGCAGCGGGAGGTAACAGGAAAAAGCCAGCGAACTTTTGAATTAATTTCCTGCTTGCCCAGCATGAGCTCTGATCGCACGAGCTGGCAATGCAGTCGAAATCGAAAAAGACCAGCATAGACCGTACGGGAGATTATAGTCTGGATCGTGTGGGAGACAAATTTGTTTGTATCAGCTCCGTACGAAACACGACAAGCCAAAGCGTTTGAAATAAAAACTAGGATACTACAGGCGTGCGGTGACAAGCTTACGGATAGCCAGAGACTCAAATGGAACGCTCATGGAAGGGATGGGAGGGGAGTAGAGGATCCGCTATTCCATAGTCCACACGCAGTCTCTGAAAATTATATTTCAATTGGCTGAGCTCCAATGGTCCTGGTAGAGTTCAAACACAGTGTCTGCGGTGGTTATGGAACAGCTCCCAGTTTCTTTCCCCCCCCACCACTAGAAAAAAAAGGGAAAGAATAGTTCCTGACTATCTTTCTATGTCCCCTATTGTATACTGAAATCTGCTCGTAGAAGGTGTTACAGCATGAAGAGCAGTATCCGCTGCTCTCCATCTGCTTCCGGTGGTAGCGGTGCTGCAGACCTGCCACAACAGGAGAAGCCACTGCCTGATAATTCTCAACGAGAGGCCAAATTATTCTTGGTTACTCGCAGTAGATAGGACCAGAACGGCTAATAACCAGCTTCATCATCGAAACTGGGGATGAAATTTTTGAAAGCCAACTTGGATTGACTTCGCTTGCAATGGAGTCACATTCATCCTTATGTTTTAAACATAGAGTCCATCTGCTGGACTTGTCATTAGCCCTGGAGGCTGCCTCCAAGTGCCTCCCCCCGACATCATTTTATTACTAACAAGTCTCTGTTTCTGTCTTGTAGTCCTTACAACTTCAGACACAAACAGGGCAGGGCACTACCCGTTAGCCCAGGGAGGTTGAGGAGGATGGAAAGCAATGGTGCGCTTCGTTGTAGGGCAACCCCTGTGAATACTGGGACACGAGCAGCTGTGCTCTCTGATACACTGACTCTGTTACACTTGCCTATATTCTAGGCAGGCAGTGCACCACTGACCGTCTGGTCCGCAATTCCGACGTCGGATCGAGGAGTCCGGTAAACAGGAAACGCCCCGAAGACTCTTTACAATGAACATTTCCTGCTTTCACAGTCCAGCTCTGATCACACGGGTGGCGATGCAGTTCAAATGCAAAAGTAGCTCCTTGCATTGAACCTACGGGAGATACTGATGTGATCTGCGTACTGGTGAGACAAATCGTTTATCAGAGCTCCGTTAAAGAAAGGAAATGCCAAAGCGTTGAAAAAAAAACTCCAGGATCAGCGGGCCGTGACAACGTAACGGGAAGCAGAGACTCAACGGATGCCAATTGAGGGAGGGAGGGCGGTAATGAGGACTTACCAGCTACCAGCCCACACGGTCTATGAACACATCTGCATTCTGCTGAAGCGCCCAATGTCTGTAAGCTAATACACGGTGGCTTGCGTGGTTCACGGAACAGCTCGTCAGTCTTCCCTCCCCCCCCAGCACGTGAAAGAAAAGCTAAATAATAATTCCTTGACTACTGAAATGTCACCCTCTGTGTACGAATGCTGCGTTGCAGACGCGATGCTGCTGCAGTGAAGAGCAGTATCCGCTCTCTGCCCCCTCCCAGTGTAAGCAGGTCGCCAGAGTGCTCTGCTGGTCTCGGGGCCGCTGGTGAAAATGGGAATGACTCCTTGTCTGACAGTGGAATGTCAGAACGGCTGGATAACTGCTTCATCTTCATCACCTGGGGCTGAGCTTAATCAGCCCCCTTCTCTCTTGTTGTAGAACAAGATTCTAACTGCAGGGACTGTCATAGCCCATGGGGCTGCTCCCCCTATTTTATCTCACTAACTAGTCTGTGTTCTTATCATGATTCCTTCATATACATCATGCACAACAATTGGCGGGGGTACTTGCTGTGTAGCACAGATAGGTGGACAGAATCGGTTGCGTATTGCAGCGTCTCCTCGTGGATTGATGCGGAGACAATGTGTCTGTGATACACTGATTTAAATACACTGATCTATCTTTGCGGACTGACTTTATTTTTATTACTAAGGGCAGATTGACGTCAGTCCCAAGTGAGATCAATCATTTTAGCTTTCAAAAATTTTCACAGGGTTATTATCCGTTCTGTCCCTTATACGATAGCGTAACAAAAGAGATGAGAGTAATTCTGCTGTCTACAGTAGTACATGTATCCATCTACCACAGGCAAGGGAGAGAGCGGATTTCACTAGCAATAATGCAACCTCAGATTAACTTCATGTTAATCGACTGCCACTGAGCAAAGCTCTTAATGCTCTCAGTGCGTGCAGCATCGCTCTATTCAGCAGCATTTCAGTATCAAAGAGGGGTGACAGTAACGTCACAAGGAGCTTGTATATTAACTTCATTTCTCGTGCGGGGGGGGAGAAGAATTGTGAGCTGTTCCGTGCCATAAAAGACCGTCGTTGTATAGCTACAGAATTGGCGTATCCAAACCATGCAAATAGTTTAAGAGACTGCTGAGGACTGTGGGATAGCGGGAGTCCTCACCCCCTTTCGTCCTCATGATCCCGCCCCTGATGCAATGTAATGGTCGTGGGGGTTCTGGTAAATGTGCAGTCATTCCTTGCTCGGAAAACTCGAGCGACATCCTTTCGCACCTGTTCTCCTTGGATTGCCCTGTCAAAACAATCAGCACGCAGCCCTAGAGACCTCCCTTTTTTTTTCCCGTAATTTGTGACTAGATGCCGTGGAGCACGAGCGACCTCGAGGCATACTACACACCAGCATTCAATGCTTTTGCATGTGAGCAGAGATGTTTACCAGTCATTCTGTACCGTCTATGCAGAAACTGGCAATGACATGATGGTTATCTCTGGCTTTTAACTGTCCGCTGCTATCTGAGTGCCCTGGCTAAAATCACCGGGGGCGAACGCAAAAGCAAAACTTGGGATTGACTCCCTGGCCATGATCAACCTCCTTATTGTTCTAAACTAGAGTCTGTCCTGCCTACAAGAAAGAGTCAAAGCAGCAGAGAATCCTGTGGCACCTATAGACTATCAAAGCCTGTTAGTCTATAGAGGCTGCACAGATGTCTCTGCTGCTTTTACAGTTCAGCTAACACGCTACCCCTTGAAAGAAGAGTCAGTGGTTATAGAAGAGCGCAGCTACTCCGTGGCTGTAATTACATGGGGTTCCCCCTGATAGTCATGTGCCTTCACTATCTCTCCGCAACAACTCTCTAGCTGACCGTGGTAGGGCCCCCCCCCGCCATTTATGTCAGCAGTATGAGGGAACTACAAGATTACAGAAACATAGCTTATGAATAACCCGGGGGGGGACTTTGGACTCTAGCCGGTATGACGTCACAGCAGGACGATACTAATTTTTTGAACAAGAAGGGAGGCGATTGACTCTGCCCCAAAGTGAGCCACTCCCAATGGGGTTTCAGACCATTGTCAAGGGCACTCATGGATTAGCATCGGACAAACAACTGCTATGCTACTGGCAGGGTTAAACAGGAAAAGCCTGAAATCCCCGCGAACTTTGAATTTCATTCCTGATTTCCACGTGAGGGTCACACCACACAGTGAGTCACACAGAGGCTCATATGCATTGGGTAACAATGTCAGTCTCCTGATAAATCGAAGAAGACACCAGCGTGTGTGTGACCACACAGAGTTCTGAGTCTGATCTAGTGGTGGTGAGTCAGTTCGACGAGCAGCGTGTCCAAATTAAGATGATGAAAAGTTTTGAAATAATCTATCAGTCTATGCTTGAAAAAGGGCAAGCTAGGGACTCCTGCAGTCGAGTGAATGAAGAGCTTAGACAGTACTGATAGCTAAGGAACGGAAGGTAGGCTCTGCAGCGAACATGCCGTGTTCTATGCTGATACTCATGCATATGTGGGGTCGCGCTCCCGTGCCCCACCCTTCCTGGATCAACGTTGGGATTGAGAATATCAAGTGTTTCTGAGGATGATAGCCGAGGCGGAAGATGAGAGAGGAAGATGAGATGAGATGGACCGTGTGATAGCACCACAGCAGTCCGTAAACCCAACAGCCAGGATCTTTTGAGACCAAGATTAAATCCCTGCGCTCCAAGGACAAGCTCCAGACCAGTGCAAGCCTGGAAGCGACTCGGTAAGTTCCGTTCTTCTGTTTCAAACACAGATAAGACCAACATGGTTTTTTAGATGCATTGACACAGGGCCTTTGTGCTGCAGTCGCAGCATTACAGTTTACGGAAATTTCGTTAATGTCTGTGAGGAGCGAAAATCCTCCAATTTTATTCTCCATGATCGATCGTGGATGAACTTCAAAAGCCTTATGATATTGAGAACATTTTGGCCAAGCAGCCTTCTTCCGTCCCCATAGTAGCTGTAACATTCACGCATGCATTTGCAGACATTGGGTATGCAGCATTGAAGCATTCACTGAATGCATTGCCAGAAAAACGATCTGCCTCCTGCGGTGGTTGTCATGAGAGAGAATCATCCATTGTGACCTTGTAGAAAATCCGGATGTAATAGGGGCAGACATGGCGATTTCGTACTGCCAGGCGGGGATGGAGGAGGATAGGCCGAGTTTTCAGCGCCTGCAGCAGGATTCTTCCCAGGGGGGGCTTTAAACCAGCAGCCGGGCGGGGGTGAAGTAGGGGATCACAGCAGCATCGTGATATGATAGAGCATGCGCTGTTGTGGATGTGAAAGAGGGGGGTTTCGGCTTTGCAGGTTCCTCTTCTAACAAGATAGCAACATAGATCATGTTGTATATGAACGGGAGAAGGTCAAACTTTTAAGCCTTATTACCACAGCGTGGATGTACGATTGCGTACTGCTCTGTGTCGCCACACCAGTCCACACACACTGAATATTAAGAATTTAGCGCTA
>NC_133769.1:358797109-358901132 GCF_003597395.2 Chelonoidis abingdonii
GACAATCCGATTGTTTGCGCTCCTGGTCCAAAGTTGCATCGATTTCAGGAGCGGTGCACTGTGGGTAGCTGTTCCTCAGCTATCGCATAGTTCCCACTTCCGTGTTTAGAGCACAGTGCCTGATGGGGCATAAAAATGCCCGGGTGGTGCTGGTACAGCCTCACCCCTCCTTTGTGAAGGCAGCAGACACCTTCGGCGCCTTTTTCGGGAGTGCATTGAGCAAACGCCATAGCAACAGCAATCATGGACCCTGAGATCACAAACGGTATCCTGACGTTGTCAACACTCGCGTACTCCCGTGCTGACTATACTGAACAATGACTGCAAAAGCAGAGAGAGGGGAGGCAGCTATCTGAGGTCGAGACCGAGGCAGCGGACTGACGAATGGAGGCAGAATCTCCAACCGCTTGGCACCAGCCGTTTTGGAGCTACTGCTATTAACGGGCATCGTTCTACCATGCAACGCACGATTGGGCACGGGACAAAGACAACGGGGGGTACGCATTGTTTACGTGTGGGACAAATTATCGGCAGTGGCTGGAACTTTCGCATGCGAAGAGACCTTTCTTAGAAATTGATGACATGCATTCCCTGCCTGATAACGCCATATACCAAACATGAGAGAGCCCTTCCGTGGAGCGCGTGGCATAGCTCCTTGGAACTTCGCAACGCCAAAGGCTACCGGTCAGCTCGGGAATCAGAATTTGAGTGGGCCAAATCTACTGTGGGGCTGCAGTGATCAAGTAAGGCAAAAGCAATATTAAGCTGGCTGCCTATCGAACGGCTGTGACTCTGCAGGAAACGTGCAGGTGATACTGGATGGGCTTGCTGAAATGGGTTTTCCGAACTGTGGTGGGGCCATAGATGAACCATTATCCTTCTAGGCCCCAGAAACGAGAGCACCAGTTGTGTAACCGCAAGGGGTTAACTTTTCATGATGGGCTAGCCACAACTGGTGGACCGACAGGATCGTTTCACCATCACATCCACGTGGAATAGACAGGAACGGTTCATGAGTCGCGTCTTCAGGATCACTAGTCGTTAAACGGCTGCAGAAGGAATTACCTTCCACCGAATACCGTTGGGATGTTCACAAGCCTATATTTTCCTGGGGACCCAGTCCTACCCCTTGAGCCATGGCTCAGAAAGCCATACAGCTGCAGCTCGGACAGTGGTCACGAATGTTCAACTACGAGGCTGAGGCAAGTGTGATCCCACTGTGGACGTGCTAAACCGATTTTATTAGATCTGTTTTGTAATATCGGATTAAGCTAATTCGAAATAATCGTGCAGTGTAGACGTACCCTGAAACCTCACTTTGTTACTTTCTAATCTGTTTAGTTGCCTCTCTCCCTGGTATTTGCAACTCCTCCCTATCTGATATCATGCAGATTTCATTCACATTCTCTAGATGCATTTCTCCAGAACATCAATGAAGATGTTCAACAGGACCAGACTTGTATCTTGTGGTATCGGACTAGGCACCTTCTCTGACTTGATAACATGCTGTTTTACTATTGTCCTTTGGTGTTTCTTTACCTAGTTTTAATCCATATGACTATGTTTCTACCAAAGCTAATTTGAATGAATTTTGAGTCAGATTTTGTGGTCTGCTGTATAAAATGCTTTACCAGAATCCAACGAGATCACATGTACCACTTTCCCTTCCTACATTAAGGTGCAACCTGACCCAGGCAAGAAGGCCCTTGTGCCAATGAGGTGTCCTACTGAATTCAGTGAGACTTTGTCTGCATTGATGAGACTGATTGTTGACTCTGGCCATAGATTGCTCTTCTTGCTAGAATTAGGCTCCAATAATGCACTCAGATTCGTCTGGCAGTATGTAGTTTTTGTAAACCCATCTTACACGCAATCAATTTAAACCATTTTGATTTGCTGCCTGCCACTTTCTTGAGGGTTGAACATGGTGTAGCGTGGTGGCCATCCCATCTGTACATTGTTAAAATTGTCCTGCAAGAAAATCCCATTGGGGAGATTCATGCATGTACCATTGATCCTACATAAAGCATTTCCCCACTGGGGCTGGCAACAGCAGAATAAAACTGATGTAAGACTAGGCGGTTTTACTCTGTTACTCCTGCTTGATAGTGTAGTGCAAGAGCAGTGGGGTGATCCACCTACAGAGCAATCTGAGTTACACAGCTGGGAGAGAAGAGGTGAGCTAATGTGTATCTTCCACTGGCCCAGCAACCTGCTGTTTCCCAAGCGGTAGAGTGAAATTCACCAGTGTCGCATCAGTTTCACTCTGGTCCTCTTAGTGATGATGTGATCCAAGGGTAGAGAGGGGAAGGGGGGAACTGGGAGGATACAAAGATATGGGGAGCAGAGAGATAGAAGGGTAGGCAATGAGGATCAAGGAGCTGGCATGGGATGTGAGACTTGTACAGAGTGGGGCTGGCCTCGTGGTCTATGACACCACTTCCATAATCAGGGCCAAGCTTGCTCCTGGTGCCAATAAGGACTGTGACCACTACAAGGGCTGGGGAGAGGAAGAGATGGGCCTTTTTGCAGCTACCTCAGGCCAATTGCATGAGCAGCAGAGGGAGTTCCACCATCCATGTCAAACCCGCCTTGACCAAGAGAGGGTCACATGACCTTTGGAAGCGGGAAAAGAGATGAGATGAGGCAGAGGAAGGGACAACTGGCAGAAATACAAAGGATATTTTGGGTAAGAGTGGAAAAAAAAACACAAAAGGAGTGGGAAGAAACTCCAACACAGAAAAATGATGAAACAGCTTAATTTTAGGGGAAAGATGGGATCGAGGAGTCTGTCCCCATGCAAGTACAGGACTTACATTCTCCATCAAAGGCCTGTCAGGTATTAAACTGATACTGCACTGATTTTAATCAAAGGAATCTGGGAAATAAACTCTTTCCTCTGCAACGTTTGTAAACACTATTGCCAAGTCAAAAGCAATAGGACTAGAAGAAAACTCCATGATATCAAAACAGATAGAAAATGGCCTGAATGTCTCTAATAAGCTTTTCCCACAAACTATTTTGATTTTGATTTGTTTTTGCTAAAGGAAGTCAATGTTCAGAAGAGTGCTGATAAAAACCCATCAAAGATGCCGTTTCAAAGCTCAGCAGAGCTAGCAGAACTGGAATGAGCGCCTTTGGTTTTCTGTATTAGCAGATCGTCCATACCGTATGTCCTGGCTCTGTTCAGCCAAGAGGCTGCAGGTCAGAATTACAGCTGATAACGGGCACCACAGATCCACTGCACGTCTCACTCTGTATTTCGAGAAATGCTGCCTAGTGACTTGAGCACAGGACTAGGAGTTGGGAGAGAAAGGTCTCTGTTACTGAAATGCTGCTTGTCCAAGATCACACGATTTAAACTTTCTCTGCCTCCCTGTCCAAATAGCATGTATGAAGAATCAGGACACTTTTTGCGAGGAGGGAGCGGGAAGGATATAGTGGCATATATAGGACAAAGCCCCTAATATCGGAACATCTGGTCACCCGAAGTGAGGATAATGCTATTTAATATCGGGAGATCTGGTCACCCAAAGTGAGGATAATGCTATTTACTTGCCTCCCAGGGGTTAGTTACTAATTGTACTGTGAAGTGCTTCGAGATCCTTGAATGGCAGGGGCTATAGAAGGGCTAAATATAAAGAAGTGAGATTCTGTACTGGTGTAATCGACTGTTCAATGTGTGTTACGTATCCCCACCCCAATCTTTTGTCCCCCATCCACAGAGGATGGTGAGCCTGTCGCAGCCCCTAGCTACCAAGCCTGGCTCTTTAGCTCAAGCTATATAGAGCAGGGGTTGGCAACCAAGGGCACGCGTGCTGATTTTTAATGGCACACTGCTGCCTGCTAGAGTCCTGAGGACGTGCAGCCAGTGATGGGCAGAGCCCGTGCCTCCCAAGAGAGGAACCGCCTCAGCTGCCTGCCTATGGGCTCCCGCATCCTCCTCACCTGGCAAGGAGCTCTGACCCTGACTCCCCTTACACACACACACACACACACACACACACACACACACACAACACACACACACACACACCAACACACACCACACACAACACAACACACACACACACACACACACACACACACACACACACACACACACACACACACCACACACACCCAGACTCGCCTGAGCCTTGTGCCCCGGACACACCCCAGGCCCTTGCCCCTGAACCCTGTACCCCCTCATTAACTCTGCCTTGACTCCTTCACCCTCTCCCACGACCCCAGCTCTGACTCTGGCCCCCCACACATACCCAGGCTCCCTGACACCTGCCCCCCCCTCACATGCCCCCGCCCTCTGCTCTGACTCTTGCACTCGCACCAGATACCCAGGCCCCCACAACCCCATGTACCCCTCACATCCTTATCTCCCGACCCCTCGCACAAATAGGAGCTGCCCAGGTAAGTAGCGCACACCAAACCTCCTGCCCCCACGCCTGAGCCCCGCTCCTCATTTCTAGCTCCCGTGCCAGACCCTTCACCCCCAGCCCTGTGCTCGGGCACTCCCACCCTCAGTCAGTACAGAGAGAGGAAGAGAATGAGGCAAACCAGGGAGACGGGTGGTATCCATAGTATGGTGGGCAGGGCTGGGACCCAGACCGGCAGCAGGCTAAGCAGAGTCCAGAAGCCGGGATTCCCGGCTGGCAGGAGCCAGGTGATGGACCCTCGCAGCAATGGGCTGAGCACCCAGCCCACTGCCGATCTGGGGTCCCAGGCCGCAGCCCCACACGACCTGCCACTAGTCTGGGGTTTCTGGCTACCGGACCCTTGCCAGCCAGGTCCTGCCGCAGGCCCCGTTCAGCCCACTGCTGGCCTAGGTGAACACACCCCAGACAGCAGTTGGGATGAAGCGTGGCCGGTGGGTAGATCAACATTTTAATATATTTTAAATGAAACTATCTTAAACATTTTGAAAACCTCTTTTATTTTACGTTACAACACTAGGTTTAGTTATATAGGGTACGTTCTAACTGCACGATTATTTCGATTAGCTTAAACCGATTTACAAAACAGATCTAATAAAAATCGGTTTTAGCGCGTCCCAGTGGGATCCGAAATCGATTGTTTGCGTCCATGGTCCAAAGCTACCATCGATTTCAGGAGCGTGCACTGTGGGTAGCTGTTCTCAGCTTATCCATAGTTCCACTCGGGTTGAGAGCACAGTGCCTGATGGGGCAGAAAACATTGCCCGGTGTGTGCTGGGTACAGCCTCACCCCTCCCTTTGTTGAAGGCAGCAGACAACCCTCTTGGCGCCTTTTTTCCCGGGGTGCATTAGAGCAAAGCCATAGCACAGCAATCATGGACCCTGAGATCACAAACGGTTCCTGACCGTTGAACCTCGCGTACTCTCTGCCAGCAGCATTCAGTACACAGAGGGTGATTTACAGTACTCAAGGAATTATTTATTTTTACTTCTCTCTTTCTGTGCTGGGGGGGGGGGGGAAGAGACTGACGAGCTTTCCGTGAACACGCAAGACACCGTGTATTAAGCTACAGACATTGGCGCTCAGCAGAATGCAAATAGTTTTCAGAGACTGCTGTGGAGACTGGTAGCTGTAGTCCTCATTACCCCCTCCCTCCCTCCATGAGCATCCGTTTGAGTCTCTGGCTTCCGTTACGGTTGTCACGCCACCGCTGTGTATCCTGGAGTTTATTTTTCAAACGCTTTGGCATTTCCTGTTCTTTAACGGAGCTCTGATAAACCGATTTGTCTCACCATACAGCGATCACATCTAGTATCTCCCGTAAGGTTCAATGCAGAGCTACTTTTGCATTTGAACTGCATCGCCACCAGTGCTGGATCAGAGCTGGACACGTGAAAGCAGGAAATGTCATTCTAAAGGTCTCGGGGCTTTTCCTGTTTACCAGCACTCAGCATCCGAGTTCGGATCGCGGACCAGAGCGGTCAGTGGCCTGCACTGTGGATATCTCTAGGAGGCATATGTCGAATTTCGTCCAACGAACCCTAATCCGAGTTTCACTTTCGAATTTAGCGCTACTCCTCTCGTCTGGGAGGAGTTCCGAAATCGATTAAGGAGCCATTTAACTCGATTATAATCACGACGTCGTGTGAACGGTACAGCGTTAATCGGTATATCGGCCATTAACCGATTTAAAGTCGCAGTGTAGACCTGGCCATAGAGTTGTAGAGAGAGACCTTCTAAAAAACATTAAATGATTACTGGCACGCGAAACCTTAAATTAAGTGAATAAATCAACGACTTAGTGTTGCATAGAAAGTACGCTTATTAAGTTTGCAGACGATACCAGACTGGAGGGATTGCAATTGCTTTGGAGGACAGGGTCAAATCAAAATGGTCTAGACAATTGAGAAATGTCTGAGGTAAACCGGATGACGTTCAATAAAGACAAATGCAAAGTGCTCCACTTAGGAAGGAACATCAGTTTCACACATACAGAATGGGAAAGACTGTCTAGGAAGGAGTATGGCAGAAAGGATTAGAGATCGTAGTGGACCACAAGCTAATTGAGGCAACAGTGTGATTACTGTTGCAAAAGAAGCCAAACGTGATTCTGGGATGCATTAACAGGTGTGTTGTAAACAAGACACGAGAAGTCATTCTTCGCTCTACTCTGCGGCTGGTTAGGCCTCAATGGAGTATTGTGTCCAGTTCTGGGCACGCATTTCAAGAAATGTGGAGAAATTGGAGAGGGTCCAGAGAGAGCAACAAGAATGATTAAAGGTCTTGAGAACATGCCTATGAAGGAGGCTGAAAGTATTGGGTTTATTTAGTTTTGAAAAGAGAAGACTGAGAGGACATGATAGCATTTTCAGGTATCTAAAGTAAGGTTGTCATCAGGAGGAGGAGAAAATGTTCATCTTAGCTCTAATGATAAACAAGAAGCAATGGGTTAAACTGCAGCATTAGGAGAGGTTTAGGTGGACATTAGGAAAAAGTTCCTAACTGTCAGGGTAGTTAAACACTGGAATAAATTGCCTAGGGAGGTTGTGGAATCTCCATCTCTGGAGCTATTTAAGAGTAGGTTAGATAAATGTCTATCAGGGATGGTTAGACAGTATTTGATCCTGCCATGAGGGCAGGGGACTGGACTCAATGACCTCTCGAGGTCCCTTCCAGTCCTAGAGTCTATGAATCATTTATTCATAGATTCATAGAAGACTTGGCACAGACTTCTGAAAGGTTGCTGATTCATGCTTTAGCTCTGCAGGTGTCAGGCTCCATCCCCAGTGTGTCAGCCAAGACAGCTGTCGTCACACTGCACCTCAGCAGGCACAGCACACATAGAGAAGAGGAGACAAAGGTGCTTTATTTTTATGTCTTAGTCAATCCAGAAATATTTTTAAATGAATCCAGTGCTTGCAAAAATTATGATATCCTGGGATACTGACATGCTCTATTTGGGATATAGCTGTTCTTCATATGGACTTGGATGAAAGAGCAGGTTAGTTTCTCTTCCACTCAGACTTACAACAAAGGGGCCGGTTATGTGATGTCCATCGGAACTGGACTGAGAGACCCTCCTCATCCCTCATATATAGGGTACCAAACAGCCTTTGTGTCAGTAAACATTGGTTGGATTTGAACCAGGACCTAGAGGCAAAAGGCTCTATATCCTATCACTAATCATTTGAACCAACCACCTTTGCTTTATAATTCTTGACACTCCGTGCCAAAGTGAAGATTGTCCCACAAACTGAGTGAAAACATCACACTTCTCTCTCTTCAGCTAGTCAGGACCAGCAAAGAGGGTGAGAAATGTGGTAACACAAGGAATGGGCTTGCTCTCTGTGTTCCATGCAATAGGATACAAGGATTTTATTCTTTGATTAAACTTAAAAAAACCATTCATTTTGGGCAGATCTCTGGAATGTCACATTTCATTCAGAACATTTTTTTACTGCCAGAGTATCAGTTCTTGGAAAAACACAAAGCTGTCAATTGAACTACAGGGCCAGGCCAGGCCACCCCTTTATATAATTTAACTCATCTCCTTATTCTACATAAGCAGAAAGCTATAGGTAGAATGCAAGAGCAGTGGAATATGCTGACACTTCAGTGGAGAGCAGGCTTTAAGATTGGGGAAAAAATAGTTTTATCCTAGGAACTAATTCTTTTTTATATATATATTTTTTTTTTTCAGGAAACATCCCATTGTGGCTAATAATAGGAATGTGACACAGGTAGTGTGGGGTTTGTAGTTTAAAAAAAATAAATAAATAATTGAAAAATTGTGAATTGTGTCTGTCTATATGCAGGAGTCTTTCTTGCCCAACTTTATCAAATACATGTGGGGCTGGTACTAAAGCTCAAGACCTTCATCTCCAGCTATACACGGCATCTAACCAATGATCTTCTATGCTAAGAGCTCCGTAGGCTCAGAGAGCTGGTATGTGCCCAAGCAAATCCGATTCCTTCCCTCCATTAATGGGTTAATGTACATAAATGGTTAATGGAATGTCAGGTATGAGGAGGAGGGCGATACTTGTGGTTTAGACAAAAGGCTGGGAATTGGATCTGGGCTTTTGCAGTGGCTTCCTCAGTGACCTTGGGTAAGTTGCTCAGATCAAAATGTCATGAGGGGTGTCTCCCTTCTTGGGTGCTCAGCTTCAGACACCTAACACCTTATCTTGATCAGAGGTGCTGAATGCCAGCAGCCTCTGTTGAAGTAATGCATGCACAGTGGCTCTCCAAAACCAGGCTGAGTCTTGAGTTCAGTGTGCACACATTTTAAAATCGAGACTTTAGTCGCTGTACGCTTCAGTTTCCTCCTCTGTAAAATGGTTATCACAATCATCTGTCTCACAAGGGTATTGTGAGCCTTAACTTACAAATGTCTGCAGGTGCTTGGAGATCCTTGGATGAAAGGAGGGACAAGCACAATTATTGTCTTTGGTACTAGCCAGGGGAGAATTGATTTTATGGTGTAAGATCGTGTTGTCACTATATCTATTAATGTGACTACAGAGCCAATAATGGTGGCACAGTATCTCTCATTATTCCATAGTTAGTTACTGAAATGCCTGCCACTCAAAGTGTATTCTACTGGGAACAATTCGGCTGCTGCCTATGGAATGCCACACATATTGCAGCATGAGCTTATAGAAGGCAACTACCTTGTATCTCTGGATAGGAGGGGGAGCCATTGATTAGACTGGACTGTCAACATCTAGCTAGAAGGAACAACATGAAACTGAGGAAAAGAAACAGTAGGTTGAGGACCAGCTCCTCAGCTGGTGAAAATCCATATATCCTCATTGACTGCAATGGAGCTACACTGAGTTACATTAGTTGGAGATGTGGCCCAGAATGTTTCTGAGTGGTGAAACCCGTTAGACTGGGATAGTAGTGAACCTTGAAGAACTGGAGAGCCACTTAATTACTGAATGGAGCTGTCGACAGCCATATGTGTTTGGCAGCAAATATTCTGACTGTGCACTGCAACATTTGTGTGATCGGGACTTGTCATTGTCACACACCTGTGTAATGTGGTGAAGACAACACAAAGCAGTGTTGGGATGTTCTGCTATGATAACTTTTGTGGTTCCGGTAAGACCTTTGCACTCTAAATGGAGCACATGCAGGGAACACCAAAGAGATGCAAGCTTCCTGATCACTTATTTCTCATGCATCCCAAACTTCTGTGTGGCTCAGTGGAAGTTTTGTGTGCATGAGGGATATGGGATTGGGTGGATCCAGGATGAAATCCTGGACCTACTGAAATCAGTGGGGCCAGGATTTTACCCTTATTTTGGATGGGAAGTGATGGAAGCACTTCACTTGAGACCATTATTAAAATGAACTGGACAAAGCCCTTTTGAATGTCTGTTGGGAGTCAGAACAAGATTCTTTCTCCCCCATGTGTCCAAGATGACCTCTAAAACTTTACCCATCTCTAACTTCTGTAGCTTTCATACTGATATAGACATAGAAATAGATATATATCCTTGGGGCAATATCCTTGATTTACAAAGTGACTGTTCTGAACCTCTAAATGTGTTACGTTGTTTGTTTTCCCCCAGTGTTATTCCCAGCATTGTGACTTTTCTATCATGTCAGAACCTATAACCCTCAACGTTGGAGGAAAACTGTACACCACTTCCCTGTCTACTCTGACTAGTTTTCCAGACTCCATGCTGGGCGCCATGTTCAGTGGAAAGATGCCAACCAAGAGGGATAGCCAAGGCAACTGCTTCATTGACAGAGATGGCAAAGTATTCCGCTACATCCTGAACTTCTTGAGAACTTCCCACCTGGACCTCCCTGAGGACTTCCAGGAAATGGGCTTGCTGCGACGGGAAGCAGATTTTTATCAGGTCCAGCCGCTGATTGAAGCATTGCAAGAGAAGGAGGTGGAGCTCTCCAAAGCTGAGAAAAACGCCATGCTCAACATCACCTTGGATCAGAAGACACAGACAGTTCACTTCACTGTTCGGGAAGCGCCCCAGATCTACAGCCTGTCGTCCTCCAACATGGAAGTATTTAGTGCCCACATATTCAGCACGTCATCTCTGTTCTTAAAGCTCCTGGGTTCCAGACTTTACTATTGCTTCAATGGCAACCTGTCTTCAATATCCAGCTACCTGCAGGACCCCAACCACTTGACCTTGGATTGGGTCGCGACTGTGGAAGGCCTGCCAGAAGAGGAGTACACTAGACAGAACTTAAAGAGACTTTGGGTGGTGCCAGCTAATAAGCAAATTAATAGCTTCCAGGTATTTGTGGAAGAGGTGCTAAAAATAGCCATGAGTGATGGGTTTTGTGTGGATTCCTCCCACCCCCATGCTTCTGATTTCATGAATAATAAGATTATTCGACTAATTCGGTACAAGTAGGAATAGCCTGTTGTTATGGTATCAGGAAATACATAACCAAACACAGTGTTTCATTTTAAGACCCACTTCAAGACACTGTAACAGCCTAATACAAAAATTATGTGATAATCTGTACTAAAAATCACTAACTGTGAGTTGATTTTCCTATACTGAATTTACCAGTGTCCTTTCAGAATATGTCTATATTCTAGGTGGATGGAATGTTGTCTATTGGCTTGAGCAGGGTCTAGAAATTAAGGAGTTCTGAGCTCCATTTCTGCCTCTGACTCACTGTGTGATTGTGGGCAGGTCACTTAACTTCTCTCTGACTCCGTTTTCCCATTGGAAAACAGGGATAATAATATTTAACCTACTTCAAAAGAATGCCATGAGGCTTAAATAATGAGGTTTACAGATCGTCTTGAGATCATCCAATGCAGCGTTACAGAGTTGTAGTAAGTGCAGTGGGTTTGATTCTCCACCACGTTGCACATTGTGTAGCCAATTGTACCTGGCCAGAGTGGATGTAGAATGCTACCACGTCAGCAGGATAGAGGTTTCACACACACTTTACACAGGTATAAACGACCATGCAAGGAAGTGCAGAATCTGGCTTAGAGTGTTCAAACTGAAGTCGTCTTTTTCCCTGTAATGAATCCTCAATCCTGTTCTTCTATTGAACTAGCCATGTTTGCACTGGGGAGTTTGTATCGCAAATGACGAAGAATGCATTGCATACAGAATAATGCTGTCTATGTGGGTTTGTTTAAACATGCTTTGGATACACTTAAACCCTTACCAATTACGTTCTAATGCACGAAAGGTAACTAGATTTGGCCTTTCTCATAAGGGTATGTGTGTCTGGAGGATACTGTTGAAAACATTTTTTGTTCTGGAGACAATTAACGGATAGAGAATGTCAGCCCCAAATGTCCTCTAAATAGTTTGAACCACATCTACCCATGCCCTACATCTTCTCTTTGGGCACATGGTCCCCAGGGCAGATGGGTAATGAAGCATTAAGGGCTGAACGAAACATAGTTTGCCTTTTGGAATACAAACAACCCCTTCTATTAGATTATGCATGATATGTTTTCTAACTACTTTTCTTCAGGAAAGACCGAGGGCCTGATTCTCATTTGCCTTGCACCTTGTGCATTTGTTTACACCAGTGCCAAGTGCATGTTGTAAAAGACTACCCAGTCAGAATGGAAGGATTTTACACCCACTGTGCTTGGGTGTAAATGATTACACAAGGGACAGGGAAATGGAGAACAAACCCAGTGGAAATGGTGGAAGGGGTGGAAATAGCCAAGCACTTTAACTAAGGCCTTGTCTACACTAGAGGTTCTCAACCTTTTTCTTTCAGGAGCCGCCCCTCCCCAACATGCTATTAAAAGCTCCACAGCCCACGTGTTCCATAACTGGTTTTCTGCATATAAAAGCCAGGGCCAGCGTTAGGGGGTAGCAAGCAGGTCCATTGCCTGGGGCCCCCACAAAGCTCCATTGCTCAGGCTTCAGCCTCGGGTGGCGGGCCTCTGGGACCTGGGCTTCAGCCCTATGCGATGGGGCTTCACCAGGGGTCAGCAACCTTTGCACGCAGCTCATCAGGGTAATCTGTTGGCAAGCTGCGAGACATTTTGTTTACGTTGACCATCCACAGGTTTGGCCCGCTGCAGGTCCCAGTGGCTGCAATTTGCCATTCCCAGCCAATGGGAGCTGCGGGAAGTGGCGGGCCACTGGGATGTGTCTTTCTGAACAAGGTTGTCACACTCAAGCACTGACTACACTAGCAAACCTCTGGATATCACCCACCAACTGTCATTTGTAATGAGACAGAAGGGAGAATACAGTGGTCTGTAAGGCATCCAATAACTAGCATCCATACCTGCATTTTTACTGTCTCCAGAAGCTTTTAAATCATGTCTGAGTTTCTACAAAACTTAGCCTTATCCTAGTCCTTGCTTCCTAAAGTAATATGGTGCAGTACTGAACCAGTTTATATGTAACCATTGCAGAGGAGTTGTATTTTGTTACTGTTGTTAAAATGTATAAGTCCTGTGCAACTTTACCACCCCAAGCTGCAGTGGCTGTAGATGGTAAAAACCCAGATACTGCAGCAAGTGGTGGTACACATCAAGCCACCAACACCACTCCCTCTTAATCAGTGCTGTACCAATGCAGCTGTGTGATATGGGAGTCACCATGCTGTTGGAGATGCTGCCTTTTGGGTGAAATGTAAAATTGAGGTCCTGACCCTTTATTAAAAATCATCTGGAAACTTTCATAAGATTGAGGATTTTAATCCTGATCTCCTGGCCAAGATCCACCATGAAAAATTATGTTCTTCCCATTTAAAATCCCCTTGCCGTTTCAAATGGATCAAGTAGCATTCTTCTGTCCCTGTCCGAAACTGCTGTGCGGTGTTAAACAACTGCCATATTCCACACCAGAGGTAGCTGCATGTCAATGGTGAAGCAAAGTGATTCCTGTGTGAATCTAGCTGATACAAAGAATTTATAGTTAAACTGGATGCTAACGTGTTATACAATACTAATCATTTTACATCCTCTGAATAGTCTGACCTGCAAGATCTCAGAAGCAGCCTGCTCTAACCAAAGCTGTGCCATAAAGTAAATAAAATAACCTTGGAAGTAGTGCTTATAGAGTTTCTGGGGAGGTTTTTATCCTACCCTCTAACCACAGAATTTCAGTTTTACCTGATATGCAGACACCATTTTCATATGTCAGGAGAAAAGAAATATTAATCTGTAGGAATTTATTTTTCTGTACATTTTTAGATCAACAAGCCTCGAAAGGTGTAACTCTACAGAAGTCCGTGGAGCCCTGCTCATTTACACCAGCTCAGATGCTGGCCCAATATTTCCAACTTCTATTTCATCAAAAGAATCAAACTCTTCAAATTCATATTACCGTAATTCCCTAGTTAGCAGGAAGAACTAGACGGGTACCAGTAACATTACTGCACAGATACCTACCAGTCAAGGGAACTAGAAAAGCTCGGAAGGCCAGCCGCTACCGCTATAACACAGTAGGATTGCAGAGAAATGGCCACACCCAGGTTCGATGAAGAAGAGATGAAGGGCTTTATTTCATTCTAATCACACCACAGCCTTTAATGCAGAGGTTTTCAAATTGTGGGGTGTATCCCCTTGGGGGACATGGAGGAAGGTTCAGTGGGGGTTTGGCCAGCACTGGTGGGGGATCGAGGAGGGAGTGCCACCTCCACCCCTTGACTCACCCCAGCCAGCCTGTGGGTCAGCGTCAACATCTGCACACCCAGTGCTGGCTCTGCCCCCGAGACCCTCACATGCACCTTTCTCCGTCCCAAGGAGGGAGGGGCATGTAGTGGGGTGGGGGTGCAACCAAAAATTGTAACTCAAAGTGGGAGCTCAGCTCAAAATGTTTGAAAACCACTGCTTTTATGTTTTGCAGTCTCTCTCGTGGCTGTATGTACACATTGAACAGGAGTGCTACATGGTACTTTGTCCATAAGAAGCTGCAGAGAGGAAGCATATTTATAGAACAGAACCCTCTTTCCCCTCTGAGAGGAAGGGTTTAGATGTGTTACAAGACTGCTCCTGCCTGATCTTGCAGATGATTCAATAAAACATCAATCCTGAAGTGTCCAGGTGTTCATCTGTGGTAAACTCTTCAGGGGAGAGCTGTTATTGGAGAAAGGAATGAAAGTCTGGAGTAACAGTCTTATCTTTGATGTCACTCCCTTTGTGGGCTTGGGCAAGTAACAGACCTTCTCTACCTCAGTTTCCCTATCTGTAAAATGGAGGGGAAAGTAATTAGGGCCTCAAATGTATTATGAGGCTTAATTAATGTTTGTGAAACATATGGGTGTTACAAATGCTAAGTATTAGTACTAACAAATCAAGGGTGTCTTCTTCTGCGCTAGGATCTAATTAAAGGGAGTTGTACCTGAGAAACTCTCTTTAATGCAAATGCTGCATCTGAGAAAGATTAGATGGGCATTGAGCTGGTAGGGCTACAGACCCATGTCATTAGGAATGAGATGAGAATACTGTCACTGTGCCCCAGTGGGTCACAACTGAGAATATCATATTCAGGACGTGCTGCTGGGAAAAAGGGCAGATTCTCCAAATCTGGTGGTTATTCTTCCATGATATATACCAAACCAGCAACAACAGTAAACTTATGTCTCACCACACTGGCTAACAAGAAGTCAGAAATGCAGCCTCCTTAGGTATTCCAGTCCTGGATTCCACACCTGGACCCTAAATTTAATGAGTGGTTATTTAAAACTAATTTCATCAAACAAAAGGGTTCTTCTCATCCCAGAGGACCAGCCACATACCCAGGTCGATATATAACTCAGATTTTACCCGATAATCATACTTACAACCAATTCTTATTAACTAAACTAAGATTTATTTAAAAAGTAAAGAGAGAGGATTGTTTAAAAGATCAGCATACATACAGAAAAGTGTACCATTCTGAGATCAGTTTTATAGTAGAGATGGTGAGCTTTGTAGTTGTTGCAAAGAGATCGTTCAGAATTAGTCCATAGGTTATAGTCCAATGTTCATATTCAGGGTGATCCAGGTGGGACTGGAGATCTCAGTTTAATGAATAAAGGCCTGTTCAGAGACTCCACATTTACAAGTTCCATCCACACTAGAGGGGATTACACTGATTTTTAACTGTATCAGTGCTATATCTCTCCCCATCCCTGATATGGATACAGTTATACCAATGAAGCTTATTCCTATAAATTGAGGGAAATAAGCTATACTGGTATAAGGCTATTTTGTACTGGTATCACTGTGCCTACCAGGCATTGTGCTGATTTGATAAAAAAATAAATCACACTCCAATTGAAAAAGTTAAATTGGTACAAAAACTGTAGCCCATGGATTGAGAGCCTGGAACACTTGAGCCTGGTTCCCCACCACTATATACTAGTGTCACTGACATCTAGGCAAAGTGGATGTAAAATGCCTGCTCATACGGGAGAGGTTTACACTTGCTTTCTAAGGGCTACGAACATTTTTGCACCCTGTGTGTTGTAGTTAGGTTGACCTAAATCCCAGTGTAGATGCAGCCAGGTCCAATGGCAGAATTCTTCCATCAACTGAGCTACCGCATCTCGGAGACATGGATTGACTACATCGATGGAAAAATCCACTCCATCAACGTAGGAAGCATCTATACTATGGTACTAAGCAGCACAGTTCCAGCACCATAGCTGGGCCGCTGTAGTACAGACATGGCCTTAATCTCTCTATGCCTCAATTCCTCCATTGGTAAAATGAGTCTCAATCATACTTCAATAAAGTGCTGAGACCTCCACCAAAGGGAGACCATTAGGAAATAACAGGGCAGAAAAACACCAGAAAGGGTAGTTAATCAAATATGAGCTCATAATGCAATGCCTTTGCCAGCCAGGGCTGTATGCACAACACAAAGGGATCTCTTGTATGACAAAGTTACTATGAAGCAGCTTATTAGAACCTGGGAAGGACTACTCTTGTAATTCTGCATATGCTGCGGGCTCACTGAAAATGGAAATTGACAAGTTGGAGATGGTTCTGAGATGATGAAGGAACTAGAGGAGATGACATCTGAAGAGATGGAACTTAATGTATATAACCAGGAGGCATTAAGGGAGGTGAACAGAAGGTAGGAGTGGGGTTTGTTCCTGTAGGTGATGGTAGTGACATAAGGAGTAGTGGTATAAAGCTAAAGATGGGAAGTGTGAGGGCTTGTCTTGAGAGAGAGTGGGATAAATGACCTATGTTCAGAAACAGGGTAGATAATATCCTAGTGGGATTAATAATTCAAAGAAGATCCTGCTCCCCAGGCTGCCAGGCAGGAGGCTGGGACTGGAATGACCTTGCTGGACCTTTCCAGCTCAGATCATCTATTATTCCATAACTTGAAGGTGTCCAAACAATGTGACACTGAGAGATACATTGCCAGGAGCCGAAGACCAATGCTTAATTTTCACATACATTAATGTAATCAAATGTTTGCACAGTTCTAGCTGCTTGTACTACTCTCTGCCTTGATAGCTGACAGAAATTGTTGCCTGTTTGAATTTGCTGGCAATAAACACTTGCAATGAATCAGATTTACCCTCACTCTACCATTATGGAGAAAGGGCTGCCATGAGCTATGTATTAGGTTTATAGGGAGTAGCAAATTTGATCCTCAACCCATGCAATAAGGACTCTATTAACACTGTAAACTAAACCTGGGATCATCTTATGCACCGATGCTTCATAGACAAATGGAGAAGCTATGAAAGAGACTGATGTTTTCCCAGATGCCATTATACTTAAAGTACGGGAAATGACACTGATTTATTTAAAAATATTTAACTCTCTTAATGCTACAGGCTACATTCTCAAATAACATCCAGATCCAACTATTCTGGGTGGGATGGGCTGCCTATCAGGGTCATAAACTTGCAGATCATGTTCCCTGATGTCCTTGGGAAGAACTCCCTGATGGCTCCAATCCTAGACAACATTAGAAGTGCAGTGGTGTGATACATCCATGGATTCTAAAGAAAGCAAAGAGTCTAGGAATGGGCTGCTGGGCACTCTCTTCCCTATTTTCTTGCTTCTGGCTTTCGGATTTTCTAGTTGTCCAGAATTTGTCCCAGATTTGTTAAGAGAGCTATGCTTTTGATTTTCTGCTTTCTGAAAAATATCAGAAGCTGTTTTACTTCCTCTAACTCTTACAGAGTTTATAGTGCATTTTAATTTTGAATTTGTGTCACCTTTTTCTTTCTATAGCTCTTTTCTGAATGTTACTAAAAGTGTATTTTAAAAATAAGTAAATAAAATGTAATGAGTGGTGCACTAGAGTCAGTGATGGACATAAAATTTGTTTGCAAATGAAAATGTAATTTTTCTCCTGAAGTTGTAGCTTATTTCCCTCTCTCTAGGACTTTACATAGCACATTATCACAATACTATCACCCAGAAGGCACTAGTGCTGAGAGCTGCACTAGGAGCAACCAAACTGGTTTAGAATAATCCTAGTGTGGACATGAAGCAGAAGCAAAGGCCATTTTAAATCCTAGGCTATAATCTAGGCTAGTATGGATGCATTAAACTAGGGGTTCTCAAACTGGGGGTCATGAGGTTATTACATGGGGGGGGTCACAAGCTGTCAGTCAGCCTCCACCCCAAACCCTGCTTTGCATCCAGCATTTATAGGGGTGTTAAATATATTAAAAAGTGTTTTTAATTTAGGGGGGGTCATACTCAGAGGCTTGCTATGTAAAAGGGGTCACTGGTACAAAAGTTTGAGAACTACTGCATTAGACCCTTTAAGGTTTGATCAATTATACTGTGAACAGTTCTGTCCTCTAGCACCAATTCCTGCAAAGATACTGCTATTCAGGGGTGGCTCCAGGCCTCAGCACGCCAAGCACATGCTTGGGGCAGCAAGCCGCTGGGGGCGCTCTGCCGGCGCCGCGAGGGCGGCAGGCAGGCTGCCCTCGTCGGCTTTCCTGCGGAGGGTCCGCTGGTCCCGCGGCTCTGGTGGACCTGCCGCAGGCGTGCCTGCGGANCCGCTGGTCCCGCGGCTTCAGCGGACCTCCCGCAGACACGGGACCAGCGGACCTTCCGCAGGCAAACCATCAGAGGCAGCCTGCCTGCCGTGCCTGGGGGGGCAAAATCCCTAGAGCCGCCCCTGCTGCTATTCAACCCATGGTTCTGTACTGTCCCTAAATTTGAACAATAACCTATATGATGTTGATGTAGCAGTTGCATTGAAGGAAAAGAAGCCAATTTAAATACCATTTGTATGATTTGCATTGATGTGTTACACGCTAGGTACTTTTCAAACATGTAATAAGATGGTTCCCTGCTCCAGAGAGCTCACAAAATGACATGCAAGTGTCACTTTCACACAAACACACCCAGCCCTGTAACACTTGGCAATTTCTCGAAGGCATCAAAAGTCTTGAGCCTGCCAACCTATAAAAAACATCTCACAGTAGGATGACCAGATAGTAAGTGTGAAAAATCAGAGTAGGGGGTAATTGGCACCTATATAAGAAAAAGCCCCAAATATCAGGACTATCCCTATAAAATCGGGACATCTGGTCACCCTATCTCACAGCCACCTAGTTATACCAATTAGTTGCAACTCCTGGGAATAAGTTAGCTCAGCTCCAACTGAACTGATGTATTCCTTGGTGTGTTTTTTCTAACAATGACAGGAAGCGGTAAGCATTGCAGCTGCAGTGAGTTCACCAATGCTTTCCCCTCTATCCTATTATGCACGCCTTGCTTTGGAAGGAATAGTTCTGGGCACATAGGATATAATTTGGGTGGAAGAAGGGCTGGCTTTTGCACCCGGTGGGGGGAAGGAGCCTGCTGCTCTCTCACCCAGGTCAGCTCATCATTATCCTCCAGAGCCTGCACTGCTGCTGGGAAGGGCAATCACTGGAGGCAGCTGCATATTAATCATTGTTAATGCAGCCTTGCAAAACTGTCCTTAAAGTGTATTGGCTGCAGGTAGAATATGATTGATTATCCCTCCCTTTCCTATGGGAAGTGATTATGATAGGGGAAGAGAAAACTAATTATTTTTTACTCCAATAGGCAAGTAGAATTTTGCAAAGGTGTGATAATTATCAGCACTTACACGATGCCCTAATCACAGTAGGATGTGCTTATGTCACGTGTGTGGTTAAACTATGCAGCTGCTGCACACCTCTAAGGGTTGCAGGCCTAACACTTCATGGCTGAAATTCTTTCTAGCTCATCCTAATCTAAGTCAAGCCAGTACTTGGATGGGAGACTAGGTAAAATCCACATGGTGCAGGAAGGGGTGTTGAAGAGTGAGTGCTGCTTACTCTCCCCCTTCACTGAGCACTGACCCAGTCTCCCAGCGTGACAGCCCTATATTCATTCTGGAGTGAAGCAGACCCCACTTAACAGACACTACATTAGCGCCTGCGCAGTAGGCCTGTCCCCAGGGAGAGTTGGCGGAGGGAACTAACGCATTCGGAGAGCGCAGTTAGCACGTAACCTGCGAACAGGCGGCCATCTTGCGCATGCGCCCTGTGGTCGCAAGATTATTTTTTTCAATCTAGGCGGGCTCGCGCGGTCACTTTCTGCGCGTGCGCAGCGGTGGTATCGGAGTTGTCAGCGAGCTGTGTCATGGCGGCGGCGGCGGGCGGAAGCGGCGGTTGCCGGTTCCTGGCTCTGGCGATCGGAGTTTCCCTTCTAAAATGTCTCCTCATACCGACCTAGTAAGGGCCGCGAAACCGCCCCGCGCTGGGCCGGGCCAGCCTCCCCCTCGCCACGTCTCTGTGTGTCCGTGTCCCGCCCGGTCCCCGGGGGAGCCGCGCTAGCAGCCCCGGGCCATCCCGTGCGGCGTGGCCAGTGCTTCCCCCCTCCCTGACCGGCAGCCCCTGGGTGGGGGGAGCTGTGGGGCCTCAGGGGCCAGGCGGCGGGTCCCAGGTTGCCTTGGTTACCATCGGTGCAGTGTCGCGTGGCCGTAACGCCTTGTGGTGCCCAGGGCGCCGCCGCCGCCTCTGCCCGCGGCGGCACCTTCATGTCAGGTGGGCAAGGGGCTCCTCGCGCGGGCTGCGCGGCGCCGCCTTGCGGACTTGCAGTGAGGCCGAGCTTCCCCATGCCGCTGTCCTGGGGTGTGGGGACTGCTGGGGGACTCCTGTATTAGTGCAATGGCTCTTCACAGTCGAGTGCAACTACCGTGCACCCCCAGAACGGTGCCCCGGGGTTTATGAAGTTAGCTGGCAACTTGCCCAAAGCAACCCATAAACAGTTACATCCTGTGCTAGCTTTTGCTGGTTTGGGCTGCAAATTGCCTCCCCACTCTCTATTCGTGCTGCTGGAGGAGCAGGGCATCAGGTCACCTGAGAGTCAAAAATCTTTTCCAACGCCCATATTTGTTTTGGTTTACTTTGTGCTTGATGGTAGTGGCCTTATCTGTCACCCATGAAAGTGATACTAAATTTTGCATATGAGTTTCAAAATTTTTAGCCTTTTAGCACAGATACTGATGACTTTAACTAAGCTACCAACCCGTGACATGGAAGGAGGCTACTTAATAGAACTGCACACTTATATGATGTGGCATTGTGGGAGTATTTATTTTTCTAATACTGTACTTGTTTCATAATTTATCACTTCTGAGACAAATTATAAGTGAGAATCTATCTTCTTTATTTGTCCTGATTGGGAATAAATTTGGGTTTGTAATGATGACGGATTTAAGAGCAATGTTACGTGGCACCTTCTGTAGAGAGTATTGAGAATGTTCCTGAGCAGCCTGATTCTTGTTTAGACCTATTAAAACCTCACTTCAAATCTGTGCTAGAGGATCAAAGTATGATGTCTTCTTTCCTCAAAGAAGAACAAAATAGATGGCTTTGAGTAAAACCTCTATGGCTATTTATGGTTTTTTTTAAAACTCTCTTAAAATTTGTTTTAAAGATGCAGTGTGAAGTCTCTTATTTTTTGTGAAAAAGTTTTAATAGTAAACAAAAGATGCTTCTACTCTTAAACTGCATAGTTGTTTCAGACATTTACAGAGTGGGCTTTTCAAAAGTTTATAAATGAATGGAGCACAGGTGCTTTTAATTCAAACTTAAAACTTAAGTATGAACACTTTCATTTGCTAAATATGATCATATTTATTGAGGTTACAGGAAAAAACCATCCTGATGTGTAGGAAGAATAGTAAATATGGCAGGCAACCAGCTTGGCTTAACAGTGAAATCCTTGCTGATCTTAAATGCAAGAAAGATGCTTACAGGAAGTGGAAGATTGGACAAATGACCAGGGAGGAGTATAAAAATATTGCTCAGGCATGCAGGAGGGAAATCAGGAAGGCCAAATCACACTTGGAGTTGCAGCTAGCAAGAGACGTTAAGAGTAACAAGAAGGGTTTCTTCAGGTATTTTTGCAACAAGAAGAAAGTCAAGGAAAGTGTGGGCCCCTTACTGAAAAAGGGAAACAGCCTAGTGACAGAGGATGTGGAAAAAGCTAATGTACTCAATGATATTTTTGCCTCTGTCTTCACAAACAAGGTCAGCTCCCAGACTGCTGCACTGGGCAGCACAGTATGTGGAGGAGGTGACCAGCCCTCTGTGGAGAAAGAAGTGGTTTGGGACTATTTAGAAAAACTGGCCGAGCACAAGTCCATGGGGCCAGATGTGCTGCATCCAAGGGTGCTAAAGGAGTTGACGATGTGATTGCAGAGCCATTGGCCATTATCTTTGAAAACTCATGGCGAATCAGGGGAGGTCCCAGATGACTGAAAAAGGCTAATGTAGTGCCCATCTTTAAAAAAGGGAAGAGGAGGATCGGGGAACTACAGGCCAGTCAGCCTCACCTCAGTCCCTGGAAAAATCATGGAGCAGGTCCTCAAGGAATCAATTCTGAAGCACTTAGAGGAGAGGAAAGTGATCAGGAACAGTCAGCATGGATTCACCAAGGGCAAGTCATGCCTGACTAACCTAATTGCCTTCTATGAGGAGATAACTGGGTCTGTGGATGAGGGGAAAGCAGTGGATGTGTTATTCCTTGACTTTAGCAAAGCTTTTGATACGGTCTCCCACAGTATTCTTGCCAGCAAGTTAAAGAAGTATGGGCTGGATGAATGGACTATAAGGTGGATAGAAAGCTGGCTAGATCGTCGGGCTCAACGGGTAGTGATCAATGGCTCCATGTCTAGTTGGCAGCCGGTTTCAAGTGGAGTGCCCCAAGGGTCGGTCCTGGGGCCGGTTTTTTGTTCAATATCTTCATTAATGATCTGGAGGATGGTGGATGGACTGCACTCTCAGCAAGTTTGAGATGACACTAAACTTGGAGGAGTGGTGGATACTATGGAGGGTAGGGATAGGATACAGAGGGACCTAGACAAATTAGAGGACTGGGCCAAAAGAAACCTGATGAGGTTCAGCAAGGACAAGTGCAGAGTCCTGCACTTAGGACAGAAGAATCCCATTCACTGTTACAGACTAAGGACTGGATGGCTAGGAAGCAGTTCTGCAGAAAAGGACCTAGGAGTTACAGTGGACAAGAAGCAGAATATGAGTCAACAGTGTGCCGTTGTTGCCGAGAAGGCTAACGGCATTTGGGGCTGTATAAGTAGGGGCATTGCCAGCAGATCAAGGGACATGATCATTCGCCTTTATTCGACATTAGTGAGGCCTCATCTGGAGTAGTGTGTCCAATTTTGGGCCCCACACTACAAGAAGGATGTGGAAAAATTAGAGTTCAGCGGAGGGCAAGTAAAATGATTAGGGGGCTGGAGAGGCTGAGGGAACTGGGATTGTTTAGTCTGCAGAAGAGAAGAATGAGGGGGGATTTGATAGCTGCTTTCAACTACCTAAAGGGGGGGTTCCAAAGAGGTTGAACCTAGACTGTTCTCGGTGGTAGCAGATGACAGAACAAGGAGTAATGGTCTCAAGTTGCAGTGGGAGAGGTTTAGGTTGGATATTAGGAAAAACTTTTTCACTCAGAGTGGTGAAGCACTGGAATGGGTTACCTAGGGAGGTGGTGGGATCTCCTTCCTTAGAGGTTTTTAAGGTCAGGATTGACAAAGCCCTGGCTGGGATGATTTAGTTAGTTGGGGACTGGTCCTGCTTTGAGCAGGGGGTTGGACTAGATGACCTCCTGAGGTCCCTTCCAACCCTGATATTCTATGATTCTATGATATTCATTTCCTTAGCGTGTTCATAAGTGTTAGTTGGAGTAGCTCATTATTAATATTGTCTGATGCTTGTCTGTTTCGTATTACATAAAATTTCTCTTATGTTCATGTGAAGTTTGATTCTACAATTATAAAGCAGAATGGTTTGATTTTTAAATACGTTTCTCATTATTTTTGTAACAGGAGCAAAGGACTTAAAAAAAACCTGACCTTTTGTAACCGCACTAGAACTTTAAGACAATTTACCCTTGAGGTAACCAAAAGCATTATATATTTATAATGCAGCTTTAATAATTTGGCAGACAGCTGTGTCAGATCAGAACAACATGTGACATGAATCTTCCAATAGTCTATCTAATAACTTTTACATTTCTGAGTAACAAGAGTCAGCTTTTCTGTAAATTGGAACTGTTTTCAGTTGTCAGGCTCCTTGTACAATATGAATACTCTCTGCAGTGAGTCTTTGCAGTGGGTTCATTAAGATGGGAATAGTGTTATCAAAATGTTTAAATCTGATGTCAATACTTAATTTTAAAAAAATCTTTACACTTTCAGGTCATCTTGTAGTACAAATTGTTTGTTTGTAATAGTTTCTGTTGCCGAGCAACTAGAGTAAGATTTGTAATAAGTAATAATGCTAATGGTAAAACGTTATAAACTAAATTAGTCCTATACAAAGTAGATCTTTCTTTAGCTATGTATGTTGTATGTTCTTCGTTGTTTTATATCTATATTTCTAACAGCTATTATCTGAGGGATAGCTCAGTGGTTTGAGCATTGGCCTGCTAAATTCAGGGTTGTGAGTTCAGTCCTTAAGGGGGGCCATTTAGGGATTGGGGGGGGGGGGAGAACTGTCAAGGACAGTACTTGGTCCTGCTAATGAAAGCAGGGGACTGGACTCAATGACCTTTCAAGATCCCTTCCAGTTCTGTGAGATAACTTATACGGCGATATACCTAAGTAAATAACCTGGAGGATAACACGGTTATAAAGGAATGGCCAACATGCATTTGTCTAGAACAAATCATTCCAAACCTCCCTAATTTCTTTCTTTGACAGGGTTACTGGTCTAGTGGGTAGGGGGAATCAGTAGATATGATGTATATTAATATTAGTAAGGATTTTGACACAGTACCACATGACCTTCTCTTAAGCAAACTAGGGAAATGTGGTCTAGATGAAATTACTATCAGGTGGGAGCACAACAGGGTGAAAGCTGAACTCCAGGAGTGTCAATGGTTTGCTCTGAAACTGGGAGGGTGTATCTAATGGGGTCCTACTGGGGTGTGTCTAGTACTTTTTAATATTTTCATTAATTACTTGGATAGTGGAATGGAGAGTGTGTTTATAAAATTTTCAGATGATAAGCTGGGAGGGATTGCAAGCACTTTGGAGGACAGGATTAAAATTCAAAACAACCTTGACAAGTTAGAGAATTGGTCTGAATTCAACAAGATGAAATTGAGTGCAGACAAGTGCAAAGTACTTCACTTAAGAAGGAAAAATGAAATGCACAGCTACTAAATGGAGAATAGCTGCCTAAATGGTAGTATTGCTGAAAAAGATCTGGGGGTTATACTGGCTCAGAAACTGAATGAGTCAACTATGTGATGGAAGTTGCGAAAAAGGCTAATATTCTGGGGTATATTAACATGAGTATCGTATACGAGATATGGGAGGTAATTGTTCTGCTCCGTTTGGCACTGGTGAGGCCTCATTTGGAGTGAGGCAGTGGTTCTCAAACTTTTGTTCTGGTGACCCCTTTCACATAGCAAGCCTCTGAGTGTGACCCCCCCCTTATAAATTAAAAACACTGTTAAATATATTTAACACCGTTATAAATGCTGGAGGCAAAACAGGGTTTGGGGTGGATGCTGACAGCTCATGATCCCCCCCCCCCCAAGTAATAACCTCATGACCCCCTAAGGGGTCCCTACCCCCAGTTTGAGAACCACTGCAGTAAGGTATCCAATTCTGGGTGCCACACTTTAGGAAAGATTGGACAAATTGGAGAGAGTCCAAAGGAGAGTAACAAAAATGATGAAAGTATTAGAAAACCTGACATATGAGGAAAAGTTTTAAAAAACTGGGCTTATTTAGTCTTGAGAAATGAAGATGGAGGTCCTGATAAGTCTTCAGATATATTAAGGGTTGTGGTAAAGAAGTTGTTCTTGTTCTTCATGTCTTGTTGTTCTTCATGTCAGCTGAAGGTAGGCCAAGAAGTAATGTCTTAATCTGCAAGATTTCTGCGAGAGAAATTTAGGTTAAATATTAGGAAAAACTTTCTAACTGTAAGATCTGAAATAGGCTTCCAAAGGAAGTAGTGGAATCCTTATCATTCAAAGTTTAAAAAAAAACAGGTTGGACAAACATCTTTCAGGGATGATCTAAATTTACTTGTTCCTGCGACAGCACAGGAGGCTGGACTTGACTTCCAGCACTATATTTCTATGATTCTGTTACTTGAAAATTGGATTACTTCAAAATAGGAACTTCAGCCCCTGATGCCGAGCAAAACTGAGAGCTATAACTGGATCCTAATATTCCTGTTTGTTAGGAATTTGTCAGAACCAAGATGATTCATGCTCTCTTATAGTTACTACTCAGGCTGCTTTTTTAGAATTGCCTAATTACCACTATGGTTTTGATGCAGCTAAATCCACTGGACTAGCAACACAAATAGTTTCTTTCTGATTCTTTTCTGTGTAGCTGTAAATGGTTGAATATTTTGAAAAAGATTTTTTAATCTTTAAATCCATACATACCTTATTATTTTTGTCCATATTCTTTGCAGTCATTCCACAGATTTTGAAGTACATAGAAACTGGCTTGCCATCACTCACAATTTACCAGTCTCTCAGTGGTACTATGAAGTAAGTTCTTGTTCTGTTCATTTGCTTTTTAATTGTATGTGAATTTTGTGCTTATTAGAGACACCAGTCTGACATCCTGAATGAAGTCCTTTCTTCACAGAAAATATACATCATGGATACTGATGGTCAGTAGTTGGTGGCTGTTTTGCAGTAATGCCCAGGGATACCAATCATGGATCAGGACCCCATTGTGTTAGTGTGATCTTCTCCTCAGGGCATGCAGAGCCATAAGACACAGTGTTACTCTCGGTCTCAGAAATTTCGGGAGAGCTTTGCTAAAACTTAAACTGTGTCAGCTCCCTGCTATGCCAGTCTGTTAGCTTAGCTCAGGAGACACACATCATTTTGACATATACCCTAAGATGGCTTGTAGTCAAACTAAGAATAAGGTTATTACTAAAATGCGTAGATTTAAGTGAAAGAACCTGAATAAAGCAGTTCACAGTGGACATCAGACCACATCCGAAAAATAATTGGCATGCTTGTGAAGAGAGAGCTGTTTTGTTTTGTTATAGGTTCTTATACTGCCTTCACTGTAGTATCGATGATGATCAAAATTTACAAGTAAGCAAAATAAGAAAAATGCTACTTGAGAACTTATTAGAGTTTGTTTTAAGGATATTTACTTTGTATATTTTGACGTGATGTTGATAACTTGTGTTGTAAAGTTATAAAGCTTTAACTTTTTGAATGTCAGTGCCTACTGTTGCTAGATTGTCTGCCCACCCCGCTCCAATAATTTATTATTTAAATTGATAAAAATTGAAAAAATGCTTAAAAATATTATCAGTCAGTTGTAAAAAAAAATAAAATAAAATGCGAATTCTGCCATAGCTACCCATTGCCAACACCAAAAGACTTCCAGTTCCTCCATAAACACTACCATGTCATAGCAGAGCTGCTGAAGTCATTTTCAGCATTGTACAATTGCTCAGTTCCATTGTAAAGTAGAATTGAAATCAAAGGTATTAGCCTTTGTTCGATACTGGCTACTGGAGTGAACATACCAATTAATCCCATATGACAAACTTTTCTGTATATAAATCTCTATGAGCAGTTGTCTTGATCTTCAGTTGTAAATTGGTAAATCTTATTTTATTTTTAGGCAACTTCTGAGTGGACCTTGGATTATCCTCCATTCTTTGCTTGGTTTGAATATGCACTTTCACATGTTGCCAAATACTTTGACCAGGAAATGCTGGTTATCCAAAATTTGAACTACTCCAGTCAGGCAACAGTCTTCTTCCAAAGACTTTCTGTCATCTTTACAGATATTCTCTTTGTGTATGCAGCCCATGAGTAAGTTTCAGTGTTCTGTTCTTTGGGGACAGTGGGGTGTCTGTTTAAAGTATTGAGTTTTCAGAAATGGGCAGGTGGTAATCACAAAGATGTCTGCATATAGACTTGTAAATGTGTGGAAAGAACACTGTTGGCTAAACCTATTAAAGGAACAGCGGGGGGGGGGGTGTAGCTCAGATAAAAGACCTTATTTCCTCTTTTATCTGGGGAGTCTAATGTTGTGGGCACAATTATATTTATTTTAGACATTAGTTACTTTCTCTCATATCTGAGGGGTAGCCATGTTAGTCTGGATCTATAAAAGCAGCAAAAAGTCCTGTGGCATCTTATAGACTAACAGATGTATTGAAGCATGAGCTTTCATGGATGCATACTCACTTCGTCGGATGCACGTTAGTCTATAAGGTGCCACAGGACGCTTTGCTGCTTTCTCTCATATGTAATGTACTTGGTAGTTTAAGAATTCTGAAGGAATTCAAAGCTCAGACTGGATGACCAAAGTCATTTTTCACCCTCTTAGGATTCTAAACATGAAAGAATCTCATTCATGTAATTTTGACATCTTGTCACATATTAAACCATTCTTTTCTGTTGGTCTTGTCTTCCAAATTTAACTTTTTATTGGCAATTAGTTAAGCAGTTTTAATAAAAGTTTATAGCATATTTAAATGTACCATGGATTTGGAGGAGGGCAAAGAGTATGTGTAATCTCTCACGTTGGGGGTGTGGAGAGAGCGCATGTATTTTGAAGAAAAACCTGTTGCCCACCAAAGTGATTTAGAAATAGCAAAGTCTTACTCATACTGAGGGGAGTGTTGTTGTATGGTCATAGATTCTGTATTTTTTTAAAGTCCAATAGAAGTAACTTTAAAATAAATACTACCTTGCATGTTGCATTCCAAACACTGTAGTGTGCTAATGCATGAGAACCTGGTAATGAAACTTAAAAGTAAATAAAGTTATGCTATTATATTTTCCTTCTCCAAGGTGAGAATGCAAAAAACAAATTAGATTTTAAAAATTCCTTGATTTAATAATAATAATAAGATTATGGTTGTAACATAGACAAGGAAAAAATCTTCTAAAATTATTGTTCTTAACCTATAATTTTCTGAAGTCTGCTTGATACTTTCTGCTTGGGAAATTAGTCAGACCTTCAGAATTTTGTGTTTAAAAAATATACTTTTTCCTAAAATAGGAAAAGTTTATTTTTTTAAAAACATATTTCCAGTTATACAGTATAAGTCATTGTAAATTATTTTTTTCTTTGATAATTTTGAATAAATTACTAAAAGTGAGAGCAATTTTTTGATAACTGGCATATGGCAGAAACTTCCATGAAGAGATCATCTTCCATGTTAATAATATAAATTGGTGCTAAAATAAATAAATCTGTATTACTGTTTGATTTCCGTCATTCAGATGCTGCAAATATGTGAATGGGAAACGACCTGGAAAAGAACTTCTGGAAAAACCAATGTTTGTTCTTGCTGTTCTGCTCTTATGGAATTTTGGCTTATTAATTGTGGATCGTATCCTTTCAGTGAGTTGTCAAAATCTAGCAAGACTTTAAACAAATCAAATACAATATATACAAAAACCAGTGGCAGTATCTAATATCTTAGTCAGAACTAGTATTACTCTTGATTGCAATATGTGTGTTACTGTTTGGGTTTCAGGGAGGTCTCAGCTGAATAAAGTTTCATTGTAATAATATATTCAAAGTTTATTTTTAAAAGTTCTCTGATCATGATTATATAGCTCCAAAGAGTTGGATTACAACTAGAGCTGGTCGAAATTTACTGATTTGGCAAACCTGAAGTGTTTCACAAACTTCTCCAGGGTTCAGAGGGTCCACGACTCTGGGGCAGTCAGCCTACCAGACTCTTTTTTTACTTTGATTTGTTAGTGTGCAACCTAGAACTTGAATGAACTTTAATTTTCAACATTTAATTTAAAAGAAAGGAGAAAGTAGAAAATGATAATGCTTGCTAGATCTGTTAGTTAGCATCAGTCAGTCTTGGCAAAATGTACACTGATCTAGCTAGGAGTACTTGTTAGTGGCAGTTAATATACATTTAAAAAATGAGCACTTCAGGAGCTGCGTGAAAATCCAGTGCACTTCAAGAAGTATGAACTCTGTCATTATATTTGTAGCAGCAATTTTTGAACATTCCTGACTTTATACTAAAATGATATTTTCCATCCTTCACCATGAATATGTACTCATCAGTGAGGTCTATTTCCATGCCAAATTTCCAGCATGCCATTACCATATTTTCAGTTATATGTGTAGTGAGGGAAATATAGAAGGAGCATGGCAGCAATTATTTTTACAACAGAAAATAACCGTTTGTGACAGTTTTCATCACAGCCCCCTCCATTGGCAACTCAAACACCTGAATATGTGTGCTTCAAACATTTAAGTCACTTCTGGTAAGAGACTAGTATTTAAAACTTCAGCAAAAAGAGGGGATTTTTCATCAAGTGAAAATGGTGATGGAAGAGGATAGCAGAGTATAGTTGAATCCATTTAGCATAATAGCCTTGTTTGTAGTGTTATTTGTTGAGTTCCATAATACACATAACGCTTTGCTGTATTACCTGCATGTAACCAAGAATTTCTTAGTGAGGTTAAGCTCTGCAGCTTTTATATTTTCTAATTAAAACGGATAACAAAAAGGTAATGTTATTGACAACTTGGAGTAATAATTTAGGAATATTTCCTTGATTATAGTTCCGTATGATCTGTTTGCTGATTGTGGACTTCTAATTCTGCCCAGGCAAACTGATGGTAAAAAATTTCTTCCTTGACACAAGTTCAGATATTCACTTTCAGTACAATGGCTTTTTATTTGGATTGATGCTTCTTTCTGTTGCTCGCTTATTTCAGGTAACCATACAATCAAGTTGCCATGTTTTTGTTGTCCCGTGATAAGACTTTTAACCTTAATCATGGGCCTGCTCCTATTTTAATAAGTGAGCAGTTCTGAACTGCTGCCCTCTGGAACTGGATCTCTTAGTATTTGTTCTGTTTTTCAGTTCACTTGGCCATAAAATATTAGCTGTGCTGTGGAGACAGCATATCCGCCCCCCTGTGAGGGAATGAGCTCCATGTATTGCTGTTTAAATACACAACTTCTTCCTAGTTGTTGCTTAAGAGAACTCACCTATTTTGGAGGGAGCTACCAGTCTTTTGGCAGGAAAGATTACCCTGAGGAAGGGGGTTTATCTCTGAGGCTGGGGAGATATGAGGGATCCCCTGGGCTCCAAACACCCCTTAATGTCAAGAAATTATCTTGTTTCCTGAATCTACTCTGCTCTGGCCTAGTTGTTTGTTCTAGGCAAATGGAAAAAATACCCATCCTTGCATTCAAGAAATGTTTTGATGCTTTAGGCAATGAAGGAAGGCTGTCTTTGAAACTGCTAGTGTTAAGGTAGAATGAGTTTAAATGGAGCTGTCATGGGGTTTCCATCTCTATAACTTGTTTTTCCATTTAGAAAAGGCATTTGGAGGGTGCTCTTCTTTTTGCTGTTCTCCTGCATTTCAAACACATCTACATCTATGTAGCCCCAGCGTATTGTGTATATTTGCTACGATCCTATTGTTTCACCGCAAATAGGGCAGGTAAGTTACTGATCCTTCCTTTATGTGTTTTGCATTAATGATGTGTGAGAAGAGGGCCCAGGAGGGGTAGAAAGACATGACATTTACATTCAGTGCTAACTTGTCGTTACTGTCCTTGAAATTCTCTTTTGTAAGTCTGACATATTATCTTAGCATGAAGCAGTATGGTGATGAGGTAGTGATAAGTCCACATTTATTCAGTGGATGCAAATGAAATAGAAGCTTTGACTTAAAGTATTTTATTGGAGACTGTTTTTAAAGTTCTCTTGAACAAGCTTCTCTTTCTCACAAGTCATTTCCGTACTTCAAAGTCTTGGCTTGACTTGAGTCTTTAGAACAATTTGAGTGCTACAGAAAGCTATTCTGGAGAAATGTAGGATGGCTAGATCAGTGGTTCTCAACTTGTAGTGCATGGACCCCGGAGGGATCTGCGGACTATGTCTAAGGGGTCCGTGAAAGGTTGTCGTTATCATAGAACAGTGGTATTCAGCCAGTGGTCCATGGATCCCTGGGGGTCTGAAGACTATGTGTAAGATTTCTAAAGGGGTCCACACCACCATTTGATGTTTTTTAGGGGGTCCGCAAATGAAAAAAGGTTGAGAACCACTAGGCTAGATGACTCAGTTGGTCCCTTCAAACCCTATTTCTGTGGATTACTGTTCACTTTATAGTGCCCAAAAATATGCTATATCTTTTTCAGAAGAAAAGGGAAGACACGGGTCCATGCACCAAAGAGAAGATCATCTACAGTTTAAATACTATACAACAAATGAAGGTTACAAATAATAGAGAGGGGATGGGGTAAGAGACAAGGTTAGAAGCAATATGCTTTTATATCCTGGCATCTTATTTCCTTGTGCAAATGAAAATAAGGGGAAAAAAGATCCAGGAGAAGAAATATAAACCCACTTATTGCAGGCATCAGTAAGTGATGAGTTTTCAAGACCTAAATGAGGCAGTACTGGCTACGCAGATCGGAATAGGGTGAGTGCTTCATGCATAGTGAACAGCAAGTACAAGGATACAAGTCTTGCAAAGAATGTTCTTCACTTTAATCTCTAGAATTCCTCAAGTTAATGGGGCTTATAGTTGAAAGCAATTGCATCCACGGGCTAGGAGAGTTAAGGCATCCACAGGCTAATCGTATTTTGCGGATGCCTATAAATTCAGAAGAAAGAAGAAGGAATGAAAAGTGAATAAGCCAGTCAGAAGTGATTACATCCACGTCAATACACAACATGCCTTATGTAGTTGGAGCTGTTTTACCAGCAAAACTGCTGCAGACTTGACTTCTTGTTTTCATCGAATAGCCTATTTGGAACCAGTTTGGTAAAAAGTACAGTCTAAATGTTGAAAAGGAGATATTCTGACACTGGTCTCAAACTAACGGTCATAGATATTATATTTCACTGGCAAAATGATATGTATGTTGTGTTACCAGAATAAAGTCAATGACCATAGAGTTCAAGTTAGGTATCAGAAAGAATAGATGTAGGTAGACTGAATTTAATTTTTCCTGCTAAGACCTACTTTGAAATAATGGTCCATTTGAATTTATCATGGCAATGTATCCTTTTCCTCATGCATATACTAAATCAGTGGTCCCTAATCTTTTTGTGGCCAATAGCACGTTCATGTTTTCAGAAGAGTGTGGCAGGCGCCAGCAATTTTTCAGGGCTTATTTTGCATTTGTACATGAAATAATACAAAAATATCATATTTAATATTACATAATATATGAATCCATAAGATAAAAAAGGTAATTTTACACGTAAAAGGTATTAATTAAATTATTCGGCAGTTACTCTTTCACCTTACCAAATGGATTTGCTCTTTTTTATCTACCTGTAAGAAAATTGAGGAGTTTTTACAAAATAAATATCATAAACAGTTTTTATCTTTTTTATTTTAAAAAAGTAAAACATTGTTGAACTGCTGGTCCAAATATATTTATTATACTCCTCTAGCTCGATATAACGCTGTCCTTGGGAGCCAAAAAATCTTACCACCTTATAAGTGAAACCGTGTTGTATTGAACTTGCTTTGATCCACTGGAGTGCGCAGCTGCCCCTCTCCCTCCGCGAGCACTGCTTTACCGCGTTATATCCAAATTCGTGTTCTATCGGGTGGCGTTATATTAAGGTAGTGGTGTACTTACTTTAACATAGATAGTCAGTTATGGTTAATTTAAAAAATTCTTTGTATCGTTACTTGTATCTGGATTTCAATAAACAAATATGAAAAAAAGTTAAACACAAGTTAATCATACGTGCTAATCAGCACTTAATGGAAAATAGGTATCATTAATTCATGTGCTTTTTCTAATAAAATCAGTGTGATTTTTGCCACTGCATTTCTTCAGCCAATATTTCGTAGTTGGGAGAGTGGGATGATATTCCCATTCGTAAGCAATCGTCAAGATGGGCATCTGTAAGCCAAGATCTGTATTTTGATGTTCATTGTTGAAAACAGAACTTTGCATAGATAAGTGGAACCAAAATAAGATTTTATTTTGAATGCTACAATTTTTTTAAGGCAGGCAACTTTTTTTCGGTCAACCAGATTCCAAAAGTTTTCATCTGTTGCGCAGGATTTTAGAACAATATTATTTTGAAGGTCCAAAATCTCCAGTTCCACTTCTTCTGTTCTTACTTGAATGAGACTCGCAATTGATGTAGCCATTTCTGTTACTTCTATTTGGCAAGTGAAAGGATTCACAGGAAAGGCAACTACAGGCTCAATGATGCTGAACTGTTGAAATCTCTTTTCAAATTGTTCTAGAAATGTTTGAATGTGGATAACAAATGGTGATGGGTTAAAATCACTCTCACATACTATTTTCTTCATATGTGGGAAATGTACGAGAGACTTTGTCTTCATATGTGACATCCACAAGATCAGTTTTGCTTTGAATGATTTTACAGAACCTATCATTTGAGCCACATGTTTGTCTCTTCCTTGGAGCTCAGATTTAAAATGTTCAATTTGTCAATAATGTCGGGAAGAAAAGCCAAGTCCATTAACCAGCTGGAGTCTACTAGTTGCTCAAAGTTCTGATTTGTGGACTTCAGAAATTCTTTGATCTCTTCAATTAGGCTTAAAAAACATGCAAGAACTTTACCTTTGCTCGGCCATTGCACTTCTGTGTGCAAGATAAGATCAGATTGTTTATCATCAACATCTTCCAACAGGGCCTTAAAGTCGGTGTTGCAAAGGTTTCGCTCAAATAGAGTTAATTATTTTAACAACATTCATGACTTGTTGAAAAGAAAGAACTTTGACGCACAAAGCTTCTTGGTGGATAATGCAATGATAAGATAAAGTTCGGAAAGGATTCATTCTTCTTGCAGAGTGCAATGAATCCATTGGCGCTGCCCATCATTGCCGATGCCCGTCAGTGGTGATCGCAGACAATGTATGTAGTGGCATACTAACTGATCTTGAGTATGATTTGAATAAATTATATATGTCCACCCTTTGTTCACCCTTTCATAGGCAATACTTTTAGTAACTCTTCTTTTATGTGAAGTCACTAGATACCATCCTCACCATAACTGCCAACTGCACTGTATCCGATACATCTGTCGACTCATAGAACTGCAGTGAAAACCAATCACATATTTCCAAGTCCTCCTTTAGCTGAGTTTGCATGTTGCTTGAAATTGCAGGTATCCTCCTCGTAACTGTCTTATCTGATAACTGCAAGCCTTATATTGCCGACAAAATCTCATGCTTGTTAGAAAATCCTTGAAACAGGCAATCAGCACCAATCAAAAATGCTTCCTTCAACAATTCACCATCTTGAAAGGGTTTTCTCTTTGCGAGCAGATGAGCAATTTTAAAGGAAGCAAGATTAGCACTTTTAGACTTTACCACTTGTCTAGTGAAAACAGATTGCTGGGCAGATCGGTTTGATTTGAGTTGATTGATTTTCTTCTTTCTCAGCTCAGATTTAAGTGGATGGTTAATGTCAAAAGAGCTGTGATTAGTTTGGAAATGGTGTTCAACATTGTTTTTTCAGCACTGCAACAGTACCACCACACAATAAGCAAACACATTTCCCTCTATTTTCAATAAAACTATAGGATTCTTCCCACTCTGCGTTGAAATAATACATATATTGTCTTTTATTTGAACCACTCATTTTGGGGCAAAATGTTAAAAAAATAAATCACAAAGCACGAGAAAACAGCAGTATCAGTGTAGCGAAAGAATACTCACATAATATACAGAAACACGGGTCACTGACATCCCACTGCATGCGCAGGTGCAAGCAGAAAATAAAGCGACGATACACGAGTGACAAGAGGTTGGAACCAACAACACGCTCATGAGACAGCCTACATCTGCACTACCATGATACTACTAAACCTGGTAGGTTGTTCCAGTGAATGAAAATGAGACCAGCTTGCGCTGGGCAGCGCAGAGAGAAGCCGCGGCCCTGCGCCTGCCGTGGACAGAGAACATTTGTCCCCAGCAGGCGCAGGGCTGCAGCACTACTTTTCACACCTTGTCACTAGTTGAGTGCCCATACGTGCTCTGGCGGGCTCCATGGCGCCTGCGGGCACCGTGTTGAGGACCACTGCACAAAATATTGCTAAGGGCTATCTTTGTTCCTTCTATTCTGATGAAGCAGCATGCTATAAAGTGGCAGCAGTTAGAGCACAGTATTTCATAAGTGGTGTGTAAAAAATGTAAGCATTCTAAGCTGAAAGTAATGGCATTTTCATTCTAAACCATAGCTGCCTAAGATTTTATATAAATATAGCAAATCTATGTATTTCACAATCTGTTATAAAACTGATTGGAAAAGCAAAACCAGCATCGTCGCTACATTTTCAAAATTACTGTTAGACTGATGTCAAAATAGTTAGAAATGAGAGAGACTTGTTAGATCAAACTGTCTCCATTCAAGATACCATCTTTCATGATGTTGCTGCATATCCTTTTCTCTGGTCTTGACAAATGCAGTCTTGCCTTGCTGATAGCCATTCAGAATGCTGGTGCAAGGATAATTTTCCTAGTCTGTCATTTTGATCATGTCACCCCTCTCTTTTCATCCCTTCATATCAAACATAAGCTACTAGTCTTCACTTTCAAGGGCCGTCACAATGTATCCCCACCCTATCTATCTTCCCTCATTCATTATTGAAAAGCAGACTCCGACCTCCAGTCAGCCAATCATGCCATCCTCTATCACCCACTTATTAAAGGTCAAACAGGCACCTTTGTGCTTTCTTCCATGGCTGTGGGAAACTCCCTTTAAACATCTGCAAAGCTACCTCATTATCCACCTTCAAAACCCTCCTTAAAACTCTACTTTTGCTCTGAAGACTAGAGAAGACTTGACAGTGGTTGAGCTGCTGGTTTGCTCAGACCACTGACTGTCACGCTGACAGAATTGTGTCATTGTGTCATTGTTTCCTTTTACTCCTTTGTCTGTACCCATCTGTTTGTCTTATATTTAGCTTGTAGGTTCTTTGGGCCAGGGGCTGTCTTTTAGTTCTGTGTTTGTACAGCGCCTAGTACAGTGGGGTCCCGGTCCAAGACTGAGACTCCTAGGTGTTATAATACAAATAATAAACTAGCAAATTAAAGTTGAGCTCTCCAGCTGTTGAGAAATGGGTATAACTTTGTGATTTGTAAACCTAGTTGTTGGACAAAATACTACTTACTGACTGAAAATATTCACTTAAAGGGTGATACTCGTACTAGCTTCTTTACTACTCAAGTCAATTTGTTTACTTCCTATTCCTCTTCTACATCCCCAAATATCTCTGTTAATATGAATGTTAATTTTCTGTAGATGGATCCCTCAAGTGGAGCAGCTTCAGCTTTCTTCGTATAACTTCGCTGGGATTGATTGTCTGCCTTGTTTCTGCTCTTTCATTGGGACCCTTTGCAGTACTGGTAATGACTCCTTATTCCCTAGCCCTCTAACCTTCCTTTTAGGGCTAATCTACACTACTGTGCTACATCGGCATAGCTGCAGCACATCTGGTGAAAACACGCTATGCCGACGGGAGAGCATTCTCCCATCAGCATAATTACTCCACCTTAACAAGAGGTGGAAGCTATGTCTACGGGAGAGTGTCTCCTGCCAACTTAGTGCTGGTGGACAGCACTTAAGTCGATGTAACTTGTGTCACTCAGGGTGGCTTTTTCACATCCCTGAGTGACGTAAGTTACATTGCCTTAAACAGTAGTGTACACAAGCCCTTAGAAACAAAGTTGAACAATTAAAAAAAATTGAAGAATCTCTAAATAAGGGTCCTCTTATATTCTTTTTGTTCCCTACAGGGCCAACTACCTCAAGTCATTTCACGTCTTTTCCCTTTCAAGAGAGGCCTCTGCCATGCTTATTGGGCCCCTAATTTTTGGGCTTTGTACAATGCAGTGGACAAAACATTAGCAGTTGTTGGTACAGTAAACTAGTTTTGTATTTTCAGTGCTTACTTGCATATAATGCCCCCTATGGGACTCAAATTCCCTTTCTGAATTCATGTAATGAATGAAATTTTGTTGCTTGTTTTTAAAGTTAAATTAATCATTTGCTTTTCAGCTCTATGCCTTGCGTAGAAGTAGGTCCCTAATTGCTGTAGAAGAAGAATAGCTTGATTATTGAAACTTGTGTGAAATCTCTGCCATATCTTTGTGTTCACATAATTGTCGTTTATATTGATTTATATATTAATATATACATATATTATACACTTTTCATAATAATTAAGTGTGTATCTATAGCTGAAAATGTACCTATACTGTTGAACAAACGTTATGTTCACTTGCAGGTATAAAATATAAATTCCTTGATCCTGAAAAGATTCCTAAAGCCTCAATGACAGGTGGATTGGTTCAAGAATTCCAGCACACCGTCCTTCCTTCTGTGACTCCACTAGCAACACTAATTTGTACCTTCATCTCCATATTGGTAACTTCAAAAAAAAATGATGATCTTTGATGTGTTTAATTTCCGTGTCCCCTTTTCCCTTAATTGAATAACAGTACCTGATACTTACATATATTTTTGCTCTTGAACTAGGTATCTTAGTATTGGAAAAGAGAGGCAGTAGTAATTTTGCATAACAAAGCATTCTCTGAGTATTCCTAGAAGCCATGGTCTATGTCAACTATAGAGAATTCCAGAGACAGACCGACCTATAGCAGGGACTCTGGTCAAAACCATTTTGTTTACTGAGCTGGAAGTAATTCTGTAGATAGTGCTTTGAGTAAAATTCAAGGGATGTATCAAGACTGGACTGAGATGCACTGGCAGAGCTGTTTGAAAAACTTACAGAGCTCCTAATAGCATTATCTGGAGCCAGGAATAATGGAGTTGATCCGTCACTTTTCATCTTCCCACATTTTTTAATGGAGTGAGGAGCAGAAGGCTCAGGTGACTGGAAATTGGATGTAGATATCCTAGATCATCAGTCAGGATATTGGTGGCCAAAGGATATTAAACAGCCATTAGATGTTCACTTATGTGAAGTGGGTTGGTGGTTCCAGTTAAATTCCCAGAGGCAGTTCCCCACAATCAGAAAAACACCATTCATTTGACAGTGTGAGTGAAGTCTGCATTTTTGCTGCCCATGTTCCTGTTATATAGATGGAAGATTTCAATCTCTGTGCTGTCTATTTGACACCTTCCATGAGCACTACATATACACACCAGAAATATATACCTTCCTGGGATACTGCAAAGCGGTGCTGTGGTAAAAGCAGGAGCTGGATGCTCATTTGTGTATTTCAATAATAACATCATAAAGTTCATATGGGCAATAGCTTATATACAGGATTGTGAATTTTTACACTGAAATCTTATTTTTGCCTGTTGTTTCTAGCCATCTGTTTTCTGTCTTTGGTTTAAACCCCAAGGGCCCAGAGGCTTTCTTCAGTGCCTGATACTTTGTGCACTGAGCTCATTCATGTTTGGCTGGCATGTGCATGAAAAAGCAATACTCCTCGCTATTCTTCCTTTGAGGTAAGTGACTTGTTAAGTGGTAGTTCCTCAGATTCATCTGGTTGCAGGCTATGATTGAGGAACTTTTCAAAGGAGGATTGTCACTTGGTTTTCAGTATGATCATTCAGAGAATTCATATCATATGTAAAACCTCTCAAACTGAAGTATCCTAATTTACTTTACATATAAGAATCACTTCATCCACCCCTTAAATATAGCCCCCTCTGAGGTGGAACATATTAACTGTTCAATGGTGCAAAATAACACAAATCTGCTCTAAAAAGTAGCATTTCTCTTCAGGTGCTCCTAGCAATTCATCTTTTTTTAAAAGATACCTTGCATTCATGGAAAACCTTTTATCCAAAGATTTCATCATGCTTTACTAATGGTAGCTTATCCTCACAATAGCCCTTTGAGATAAGTATTGTACTAACTTTACAAATGGGCATAGAAGCACAAAGAAACTGTTAAGCAATTTGTTGAAAGCCACACAAGTCAAGAGCGTAGCAGGAGTAGAATCCAGGAGTCATGACTCCCAGATAGAACTGCTACATGCTTTCCTATCTGTCTTTCCATTTGAACATTTGGGGCATGTGTATTGTACATAGTGTGACAATAAATTAACTTGTTTAGCTTCAGATACTTAGGAAACTTTGTGTAGTAGGGTAATACAAAAAATTAACCAGGTTGCCAAAAGCCATGTTAGCTGGCAAACTGAGCCTAAATTCAGTGGCAATCTTATGCATTCAGCTGGGAAATCCTGTGCAGTTTCCATTAAATTTAAAATGGAGCTTTTAATTGGATTTAATCTGAAAATCAGTACTATAGCCACAACATAACATTCATTGAATGCTACATATTTTTATATTCACACATACCTGCATCATAGAAACCATTATGGGGAAGTCTTGGTAGCTGGATACAGGGATATTTGGGACTTCTGGTATCCAAGAAGGCCTGGTCAGTGATTTAGGATTACTGAATCAGCATGACCAGGAACAAAATTAACATTTAGCCTGTCACCTTCAGGTTTTAGAATTAATGCATTAAGATGACTGGGATAGCTCACACTTCTGAGCTATTGTTTCAGGCTGCCTACAAATTCAGATATGCATCACGGCATTGGATTACACTTCAAGGTTTGCTTCACAAACAGGACTTGAAAATTCATTTTTTAAGACAAGTTTAGATTCTTCAGCACAGTTCTATGGTCTGAAGTGGATTTTATAGTTATGAAAAACAGGGATCCCTATCCATAAGCATTAATAATTGATTAAGCAGATCTTCTCTTCAAATAGCTAAGATTTGAGATTCACTTTGTAGTATGCTATATTTGTGAAGGCCTATCTTTTGGCCTCTGAGCCTCACTGTCACTTGACAGATGAAACAGCAGTTTGCTATTTACCACTATTTTGTTTATTAGGATATTGCCTTGAGGCCAATTGGGATCAGGGCCCCACTGTGCTAGGCACTGTACAGACAGACAATCTGAGCCCCAAAGAGCTTACAACTAAATAGACAAGATAAAGGGTAGGGGAGAAGGATAGAACATACGAGCAGAGTGAACAACGTGATGGCTGCAAACTTCAGGTTAGTTCCTCGTTTTTTTGGTTCTGTTTAAATTATGGCTGTCAATCGCGATTAACTCAAAATATTTAATCACGATTTAAAAAAATCGCAATAAATTGCAATTTTAATTGCCCTGTTAAACAATAGAATAGTATTTGAAATGTATTAAATATTTTGGATGCTTTTCTACATTTTCATATATTCTGTGTTGTAATTGAAATCACTGTAAAAATTATAAAAAATATTTTTCAATTCATCTCATACAAGTACTGTAGTGCAATCGCTTTGTCATGAAAGTGCAACTTACAAATATAGATATTTTTTGTTATATAACTGAACTCAGAAGCAAAACGATGTAAAACTTTGGAGCCTACGAGTCCACTTAGTCCTACTTCTTGTTCAACCAATCGCTGAGACAAACAAGTTTGTTTGCGTTTACCGGAGATAATGCTGCTCTCTTCTTATTTATGTCACCAGAAAGTGAGAACAGGCATTTGCATGGCACTTCTGTAGCAGCATTGCAAGATATTTATGTGCCAGATATGCTAAACATTTGTATGCCTCTTCATGCTTCGGCCACCATTCCAGAGGACATGCTTGCATGCTGATGACGCTTGTTTAAAAAAAAAGTCTTAATTAAATTTGTGACTGAACTCCTTCAGAGAATTATATGTCTCCAGCTCCGTTTTATCCGCATTCTGCCATATATTTCATGTTATAACAATCTCGGATGATGACCCAGCACATGTTCATTTTAAGAACACTTTCAGTGCAGATCTGACAAAACGCAAAGAAGGTACCAATGTGAGGTTTCTAAAGATAGCTACAGCACTTGACCCAAGGTTTAAGAATCTGAAGTGCCTTCCAAAATCTGAGCGGGATAAGGTGTTGAGCATGCTTTCAGAAGTCTTAAAAGAGAAACTCTCTGAAACTACAGAACCCAAACCACCAAAAGAGAAAATCAGCCTTCTGCTGGTGGGATCTGACTCAAATAATGAAAATGAACATGTCAGTCTGCACTGCTTTGGATTGTTATCAAGCAGAACCCGTCATCAGCATGGATGCATGTCCCCCTGGAATGGTGGTTGAAGCATGAAGGGACATATGAATCTTTAGCACATCTGGCATGTAAATATCTTGCGACACCAGCTACAACTTTCAGGTGACATCTGTAAACAAGACGGGGGCAGTATTATTTTCTGCAAATGTAAACGAACTTTGTTTTTCTGAGGATTGGCTGAACAAGAAGTAGAACTGAGTGGACTTGCAGGTTCTAAAATTTTACATTGTTTTGTTTTTTCAGTGCAATGTTTTTTGTACATAATTATCATGAAAGCTGAACTTACAAATGTAGAAAGAGATTGCACTACAGTACATGTATTAGGTGAATTGAAAAATACTTATTTCTTTTGTTTACAATGCAAGTACTTGTAATCAAAAATAAATATACTGTACATTTCGTATTCTGTGGCATAATTGAAATCAATATATGTGGAAATGTAGAAAACATCCACAAATATTTAATGGTATTCTATTTTTAAGTGTGATTAATCACAATTTTTGTAATTACATGATTGATCACGATTAATTTTTTTTAATCGCTTGACAGCCCTAGTTTAAATCCATTTAGTGAGGTTGTGTTAGGTGGGGATTCCGTAACTGGAAAAACACAGGAGAGGGCCAGAGGAGATTGGCATGAACATCTACTTGGCACAGAAAAGAACAGTGAGTGAAGTCTGACATCAGTGCCTGACTGTCCCTCCTTGAACTACTTTATGCAGCTACTCAGCAGCTTCGGTCTCTGGCTGGCAGTTTCCTGCAGTTTATTTCCCCAAACCCTCATGGCTTGAGGGAAAGAGCTAACATGGGTTCTGTAGGGGAGCACGTCTCCCTTACACAGTTTTGAGTCTAGGGGTTGCCGAGTGTAAGGAGTGGCCCCTGCTAGGTACCATTTTACTTCCTCCACCGCTAATGCAGCAGTAACTGCTTAAACTGCTTGTGCAGCTGTTTTGCTGGCTTCAGTCTGTCAGCTATGACTTGTGTACTTTGGTAAAATTAGGCTTGGTTTTTAAGAGGCAAAAGGTAAATCAAAGTTCTTGTATTTTAGCTTGTTGTCTGTGGAGAGTCCAAAACGTGCTGGCATTTATCTGATTCTGACAACTACAGGGCATTTTGCACTCTTTCCATTGCTGTTTACGCCACCAGGTAAGGTCCTATGCATCTCCTCTCTCTCTCTCCCCTGCCCCCACTTTGAATATTTTTATTTCCATTTTTTCAGTGATAGCTCTGCTGCCAGAAACCCTCTAAGTACACAGTGTTGGACATTAGACTGTGTGTCCAAAAGCCACTTTCAGAAAGGTGCCCTGGAAGGAGAAGATACTGGGTTTTGGGCAGTAACAGAAACACACTAAAGAGCAAAGTTCAGGGTTTGGGCCGTGCACACAAGTGCAGGATGGATGATTTAAATTGCTGACTTAAATCAGCAAGTAGGAATCATTAATGTAAATAATGTTTGTACTTTTTAATTATTTTCCTAAAGAAAGGTTTATTCTCATTTGTTGATAGCCATTAAAACATGTTGAATTGCAACTCAGTATAGCCTTTACAATACATTTGGTGCTTTTTGCTAACCAGGAGGATACACTATATCAATACACATTTATTTAAGCAATTATATAGCTTATCTTACATTTATTCAGATTCTTGTTTTTTAGTATGTTAGAAAATGGTGAATGATGCATTTATTTACTAGATTAATTTTTTATTTGTGATTTGCATCAAGCTCTGTTTGGATGGAAATGCAATTAAAAATGCTCAAAACACGCATCTTAAATGTACTGGATACATGAGAAAAAAAAATCAAAGTTTATCAAAACATTTTTTACATTTAAAACTTATACTGATTCATTAAGCAAAGGCAGTGTACCTGTTTTTGAAGGACATGGTGACCAGAAACAATTTTCAAACTAATAGATCTCATCCTCTCACCCCAGTTTTTATTCATAGATTGGAAGAGTAAAACGAGCTTTCCTGCTTTTTTCAGCTCCTGATTGGTTTCTTAACTATGAATGAACTAGTCATTGGACTGAAATAGTTGAAGAAAGTAAAATGAAAATATTCTCTCTGCAACTGCAGAAGAGACTACTGCTCTCAAAAGCTGGTTTATCACTTCATTAAACTCTGGTCCAGTTTTTTAACTTCCTTTAAGCCATGACCGCAAACATATCCTTTTCTAATATTTTTGTATTTAATTTAAATAATTGTAAAAATAATAAGTTTAGGTCTTAACACAAGTTGTCTGTTTCAAGTTTAATTTTAAATAGACTTATTTTTCCAAGATTAAACCTGTATTTAATTTAAATTAAAAAATCCAATTTAAATCAAATCTGATTTATCTTTTTTAAAAATCATGGATTTTTATCTACCCTAACCAAGTGTGATCTTTCCTCAAATCTAAAATCCCCAAGCCTCAAGAGAAATGAGGAATTAGTTCAATGGGCAAAAATTTCAGTGATCAGACTACTACAGTATTTGCATAAAGACGGATATGGAAAATTCTCATAGAATCATGTAGCCTGTCTTTGCTATCCCCTCCTGGGTCTGCCACATTCCAGAGGTTCTATGCCTTCAAGTTTCCACATAATGATAAGCGTCCTTCTACTGGGAGGGTGTCTGGATTTGGACTTCCTTTCATGTCTGGTGATGCTGCTCTTTAAAATAGAGATGTTGGTGTGCTGAGAAGTGAGAAATTTCCTTTGTACTCTTACTTCCATCTGCTATTACATTGCCTTTTAAATCCTTTTTTCCTAGTTAATCTGATAATTGGGTACTGTTGGTTTTATGGCAGGGAGGCAGGGGGGTGTATAGTTTGTTTTCTCAGTAGACTTGTTTTTTCTTAGTCAAACAGTACAGGATCTAAGTATCAATCCACTACATTATATAGTTCTAATATATATTGCACTAATCATTGAAACTAATGATTCAGTATGAAGACACTGATCATCATGCTGCCTATGCAGATTTGTTCCTTAACAAATAGTACATCCACCAGTCTAATTTTAAATGTTCCAAGAAATGGGACTTCTGCTACTCCCCTTTAGAGAGAATGATTCTTATTACCTTTAATAAACAATTCAAATTTTAGTACTAAGCATACTAAGCATTTTAAATTATTGTATCTGTAATTTGAGGATGCTGTAACTTATAATAAGCAACAGCATTGCAAGTTGGTTGAATTTTTAAAAATGTTCTTTATTTCAGAAATCACAACTAAAATACTGCTCATGCTGCTGTTCACAGTTTATAGCTTCTCTTCACTGAGGGCTCTGTTCAGGTAATAAGTAAACAAATATTTTATGTCTAGGCTATTGAAACACTCTTTTTGTATTACTGGAGGGGACTGTATTGTATGTAGTGGTGGGAATGGATGGTTTAGGAGGTTGGAACTGAAATACCACCAGTTCAAATCCAAGTCAGTAATGACCAAAATGTGAGGTGTCAGTTCAATTCGATTAGGCAGGTGTCCACATTAAAAACATTTGACACTCCTGTTGCAAGAGAAGCCAAAGTTTGAATGGGCACAGAACTATCCACTTGGCCCTGGAAACAGTCCGTCCACATCGGGGTCAGGGTACAAAATTGTAATACCCTTTCTAAGACATACCTGTTATATAGTTAGAGGATTTCAGTCTCCAAAGCTGTCATATGGCAGCTTTCATCACCACTGAATTTGCATAAATTTTCATATACTTGTCTGTGTTAAAAGATGCATAATAGAGGTGGTACTTTATTAACAGTAAGGTGTAATTTGTCAAAGTACTGAATTTTTTTACAAATACCAGCAGAGAGAGATCAACATTAACTTCTTGAATTCCCCACTGTAGAGTATCTCCCAGGCCACTAGCGTATCTCTTAGCAATTGTAACGCCTCTTGATGACACTGGCCTTTGGCGGCATCGCTTCTTGAAGTTGCTGCTTCTCAGCAGCTGCTTGTCCGGTGGCCACAGTCCTCGCCTGCCACGTGGAAAACGTTGAGGACTACTGCTCTGTATTGTCTAGGGATGTACGTGGGCTGTAGAAAACAGAAGAATCTGCCTTTTCTACACAATCAGTTCTCCATCCTGCTCTTTGGTTTCTACCCTTTGAATGTTCTGCCAGGCTTTCTTCTGTTCTTATTTGGGGGGTTTTTTGTTTTGTTTTTTTTTTTTGTTTTTTTTTCAAATGCTTTGAAGAGAAGAGGTTTCATTCAGTCTCTGGCCCAAGGGGAAAGCTGTGATTTATGGGGGAAGTAGTGTCTTAGGTAGCAAGGGACCCTCTTCAGATGAGGCAACTGTTATAATCTCAATGACAATGCTTAGTTCTAATGATATCCCCTTAGCAGATGGGATGAAGCAGCATTTGTATGGGTATGGAGATACAAAACTGGGCTTGTTGCCAGAGGTGAACTTTTTCAACAGAGCACAGCAGCACCTTGATTCTTTCTGAGTTGCAGTTAATTGATGGTTTGTATGCCCTCTAGGACAGTACTGACGGAATATCCACTTTTGCAAAGCTCTTCAACTCTTCAGGGCTGAAGTTCTGTGCCTATACAATTTAGGGCCTCTGGTAGAGTTTAATCTGAGCTTTGTGGGGCCGATGCCCCTGATCATCTGAAACCTTAATATGTTCAAGAAGGATGGTGTCCTCTGAGACCTCCTCCCCAAATAAAGGTTTACCTGTAGTAACAAATATATTTTAAATAATATTTACAGTGAAAATATCTGTCTTTTTGTGTAGGAATTATGAACTATCTTAAAGCTCTCTTTCATTTATGATGATCTGACAATATCTAGAAATATACAGCCAGAAATAATGACCTGACATGTCCACTACCTGAATGTGGAAGAACTGTGATGCAGTGAATGTGCATCAAAAGCTGTGGAAGGTCTCATGGCTCATTTATATTGGCAGGATTGGTGTGGGGCAAAGTGAAGTGAAATAATTACTGAAGCAATTTATGGGTCTAGATTCAAAGATGCTAAAACATGGAATCCTGTATTTGAGCTTTATAATCCAGGATTATAAATAAATTAGTTTTTATATTATGCTAATTATATGCTATCAGGCACTGCATTTTAGTAAGTGGCTATATTTGAAGTTCTCACTGCCTGGCTCATTGTGCTGTTTAAAAACATGTTGTGACTTGGTGCATAGCAGATAGGCAAGACAAAGACTTGACAAGGGCAACATGCCTAATGTTCACTGAAAAGGAGGGAAAACTTAATTGAAATAACGTTTACTATCTTTTTTCCTTTCCCCACAGAAAAGAGGGGCCTCTGCTTAACTGGCTGGAAACTATCTACCTCATTGAACTAGTGCCTCTGGAAATCTTTTGTGAAATTGTGTTTCCTTTGACCCCTTGGAATCTGAAGTTCCCTTTTATCCCTTTGTTGCTTACTTCTGTATACTGTGCTCTAGGCATCACATATGCTTGGCTCAAACTGTATGTCTCTGTCTTGACTGAATCGGTAACTGTCAGACAGAAGGCAGAATAAAGCAGCATTGGGACCAATTCCAAGTAAATCCTTCAGGAGGATTATCCAGCACTAGGGGGAGTTGTCTTCTAAGATCATGCACATTTTGAAAAGGCAATGGTACTGTGTACCGTTCATCTCCATGTTGTCTGCTGGTTTTCAGCATCTCTGTACTGTCAACTATTGTCCTTCTGATCAGAATAGCTCTTTGAAATGTTGCACAGCACATGGTGAGATGCCACTTGCCCTGAATAAATTGTGAAATTTAATTGAAAAGAATATCGTATTAAAATTGTCCATTTAAAATGTCCAGATTACTTCTCTGAAGAGAATGTGTATGGTTATTTGTTAATGAGAGATTTTGCCAGAAACCAGTATGGCTACTTATAATAAGGGATCACTGCTGTATAGAAGAGAACATAATTATAAACATGTACTATAGAAAATGTAAATAAAATACTTTTTTATATTTCTGCATTAAAATCTCTTTCTGGATATCTTTGGACCTGGAGGGCCATCTGTACAAATGACGAGTAAAACTAATATACAGTGTGGAATTCGTATGCTGGTCAGTTTTTTTTGCCAGACTCATTGTGAAGCCCAGTGCTGAAATCTTATATGAAGATCAGATACTTCTAATGACGCCACTATCTGATTTGTGTCTATTTTTGCTGCACTAGTTTTCTCCATGTTATCCCCCTACCTCCCAAGTATCTTCCAGCATTTTGTCTATCCTTAACCATCTTGGAGAATGATAGCTACAAATAGTAGCCAATTCTTCTGAGACAGAGTTGTCATAATCCCAATAAAAGTATAATGCTGTTGGGAATATTGGGTTTCTTTTTTGCTGTTGCATGATTTCACATCACTTGTTACAAAACAAAAAAGAAAATTTAAAAAATATTAGATATGGGATTAGGTGTATCCACACAATGTGAATGTCTCCAGTATACTGCCCTAAAGAAAAGGCATTTGTGATGTCTGGTGGTTCGGCACTAGTAGAGCACAGGTTCATCTAACCTGATATGTTCACATCCTTGAAGATGCTAGTATGTAAACTAGTTACACAGGTGAGGGACTGTGCCAAACAGTTTTTTTTTTTGTTTTTTTTGTTTTTTTTAACTCATGATGCTTGTCCTCACTACTTGGAAGGAGATGATTCCTTCCCTAAAATACCCTAATCTTAGTACCAGATACCAGAGTCCCCCTGCACCAAGTTTTATACTCTAATCTGTGATTTGGGAATTTGCAAACAGACGTCTAGTTCTTCAGTTAGCCTGGAAGAGGACTCCAGCCCTTATTTAGAGTGGAATGTCAAAACCTAAGTTAGCAGTTGATGTGGTAAGTAAAGGTGGTGATCTGTTTTCAGCTATCACTATTTCAGTGCTAAAAATGTGTTGGTTTTTTTTTAAATAAAGGTGGAAGGACATCGGAGCAGTCGCTAGTAGCACAGACCTCTTAATATATGATGAGAGAATAAATACTTCACTGTTCTATATATAGGTCTTTGAAGTGCTTTTAACACTTAAAGCTAGATTCCCAAAAGGACTTAGGCTTTGTGATGCTCATTGTCACAACACCTGATGGGTGCCTAGAAAAAAATCACGGGCCTAGTATTGTGATAAGGCCTGAGTTAGGTGCCTAGGCTCCATAAACAATGCATGGGGGAAGAGAAATATGTGAACCACAGAAGCTACCACAGTAGGTGGGAAACTGCCTAAACTAGCCAATGAGAGATGCTGTTAAGAGCTGTATGTCCCTTAAGTCCCAAGGCTGGTTCCTTCATCCAGGTTGCACGGAAGTGCCTATCTCTGCTAGCAACTCACAAGCAACTAGCAATTTCTTCTGCAGTCCCAGTGGTTTAAGCCCCTATATCATTTCTTGTGATCATGAGTTAAACATGGGTTGCATACCACACAAAATGGCTAGAAGTGGAGGTGCCTGCCTTATAATTTCTTGCTCAGTGGTTAGAGCACTCACTTGGGATGTGGGAGAGTGAGGTTTGATTTCCCCCACAGCAAGAGGGGGGCAAAAGATTTGAACAGGGATCTATCTTTCAGGCATGTATTCGAATTGCTGAGCTATGGGATATTCTGATCCAGGGTCCTTCAGGCTTCTGATGAAGCTGTTCCATTGTAGATACGTAGTCAGTTAAGCAGATGCTCTGGCTCTTGGGTCTCTCGCCTCCTAGCTGTGTACCCTAATCACCAGGCTACAAAGTCATTCTCTGGCTGGCCCAAACAGTTAATACTGATAAAGAGTTCTTGGGCCAGAAACAGCTCAGAAAAGGACAAGAACTGTAAAGTTGATGCCATGGGAAAGGGGGGTTGAATTCAGAAATTTGAGCATGGCCTCTAGGGATTATTGTGTAATTTAGCTGAATCCCCACGCTTTGGAGTAGGGGATTCAGGTAAAATGTCTGATTTGCGCCCTCTTCTGTTTCAGAGGGGAGGGGCATCTAGCAATCCGAGACTTGATTTCTGATGAACCAGGTGTAATCTGGACACTGATTGAACCACTAAGGCAATTGGAGGGGGATGTTTCTAGTTGGGATACTCGCTGTTTCAAGATTCATGTAATAAATCTCGGGGGATTTAGAAACACCCTCCCCCGCAATAGGGGCGCACACGAGGCCCCATGCTAGCGGACCCCACTTCCTCCCCTCCACACCACACCACTTGGTGCGGGACGGTAAGAGCGCCGGAACCTTGGTGTCCCGGCTGCCGCGAGCTGGCGGGTCGCTATTGGGACGGTACCGGCTGTTGCCCTTGAGCTGGTGGGGCCGGTGCGTCGCTGTGCGCGGTCCGGGCACCATGGTGTTCTTGCCCGACGAGTCGCGGGGGCTCCCGCCGCCTCCCATCGTGAACAGGAACTCGGTGTGGCTGGGCCTGGTGGGCTGGTGCTCGGCGCTCCTGGACAACGCCTTCAACCGGCGCCCGGTCATACGAGCTGGTGAGGGGCGGGGGGAGCTGGTGAAGGGGGCCTGCGCTGGGCCTGGAGCTCGGACTGGGGGGGGCAGGAGGGAGGCTGGCTGGGGAGGGGGCTGAGAGCCTGTTGGAGGGAGGGGCAGGAGGGAGGCTGGCTGCGGGGGTGGTGAGGCTGTTGGAGGGGGGACTGAAGGGAGAGGAAGGTTGGGGAGGCTGGGCGAGCTTAGAGCCTGTTGGAGGGAAGCTGGGGCGAGCTGAGAGCCTGTTGGAAGGAGGGGCAGGAGGGAGGCTGGCTGGGCAGTCGGTGAGGCTGTTGGAGGGGGGACTGGAGGGAGGCTGGGGAGGGCGGGCTAAGAGCCTCTTGGAGGGAGGGGCAGGAGGGAGGTTGGCTGGGGGCAGCTGTGAGGCTGTTGGACGGAGGAGCAGGAGGGAGGCTGCCTGGGGGGTGGGACAGGACTGAGGTTGCCTGTTGGGCTTTAGGAGAGACTGTCTGGGAGACAGTAGGGTGGTGAGCTGGTGGGGATTGTGTATGTGATAGGGGATTCTGAAGGCAGTGACTTAGGAGGGACCAGTGAATAGCTCCTGGTGGAAGAAGGGATTTATTATTATTTTATTTATTGCGGTACAGCCTAGGAGCCCCAGTTGTGCACCAAGGTATCATTGTGCAAGGAGTGGTACAAACACACAACAGGAAGATTGCCCCTGCCCTAAAGAATATCTAGGGCTGGCACACCCACAGAAAAAAAAATAGTGGGTGCTTAGCACGCACTGGCAGCCAACTCCTCACCCTCTTTCCCAGCACCTCCTGCCCACTGCAATCAGCTGTTCCACAGCTTGCAGGAGGCACAGAGGGGGAGGGGGAGGAGCAGGTGTGATCTTCCTCTCTTGTGTTATCTGGACTGGTGATCTGCTAGGTCACTCCAATCCTTGACTTTGGGAGCTAGCCTTACCCTGCTCTGCTGTGAGAACCCCTGCTCCTGAGCTGTTCACGCACAGCCTCTGGTATGTAAGCTGCTCCTTGGATTGTGCAACCAAATGACACTAGCCAATATCTCTGGTCCCAGACACAATCCTAGGAACCTCCATCTTGCAGTGTCCAGTTATGCCCACTGGACTCTGCAAGTTTGAGAGTTTATCAATTTAACAAAGAAATTGGTATGTACCAGGCTTGTTATCCCAAGGGGAGACTCTGATATGCTTCAAACCAAATGCACTGCTTCAGGTAGATTAAACAAACATCTTTGATAACTACAAAGATAAATTTTAAGTGATTACAAGTCAAAGCATAACACGTCAGATTTGGTCAAATGAAATAAAAGCAAAACACATTCTAAGCTGATCTTCACACTTTCAGTGCCCTTTCGAACTTAGATGCTTCTCACCACAGGCTGGCTGGTTGCTCTTCAGCCACGCTCTCCCCTTTGATCAGTGTTTCAGTCGCTTGGTGGTGGTGTCTGTAAATGTAGGCGGAAAAGAGAGGGAGAACATGGCAAACGTCTCTCCCATTTATCATGTCCTTTCTTCCCTCTTGGCTTTGCCTTCACCCTTCAGAGTCAGGTGAGCATTACCTCATCGCAGTCCCAAACTGACCAAAGGCAGCTGGCGGGGGTGACACTCAAATAGATTCTTTTGTTGCTGCCTGGGCCAGTGTTCTTTGTTCCTGTGAGGCTGGGCTCGATTTGTTTCATACCTGCCCTGATGAGTTGTGAACTTCCTCTCTGCTCTTAGAGAGTTTTTGTCTGGGCTCATTTTAAGCCATGAGAATACATTTTCAGCCTCATAACTATATACATGAAATTATAACATCACTATAACAACATTGCTCAGTGCATCATGAACCTTCCAAAGACAGGGGACATGACAAACTTTGCATTGTATATCACACAGTCATTTTACAAGGATGGACATGGGGATGTTCCCCTGAGGTACAGAGCATCACAGCAGGGATGGGGTGTGCTCTGGGGAAGTGGCAGAACTGGGTGGGAAGAGGTGGAGTGGGGATGGGGGCTTGGGAGAAGGGAAGTGGGGCAGGGCTTGGGGAAGAGCTGGGGTGGGAAGAGGCAGGACAGGGATGGGGACTTGGAGGAAGGAGTTGGGTGGGGGCGGGGCCTTGAGCGGAGCAGGAGTGGGAAGAGGTGAGAGTGGGGACTAAGAGGAAGGAGTCAGGTGGAGGCGGGGCCTGGAATGGAGCTGTGGGGTTGAGCACTCCCGAGGCCTCAAGGAAGCTGGTGCCTGTGATGGGGTGAATCTACACCTCATTGAGGTATCTAATCGCCCCATACAACCCCAGTCGTGACATGCCCCTGGGCCTAGAAGGCAGATATGGGACTCTTACCAATGATTCCTCTCTCTCTCCTCATTTCCTTTGAGGGGCTTTTCCTCTAGACAGCTAGTGTCAGCTGACAGATGTGGACTCTGATGGGAATCTTTCCATTTTCCACTTTGTTTATCCTGAAAATTTGATAGTGGCCGTCTCATCTGTATCCTGTACCCCTGTTTTGTTATGGAAGATGAATATGATCAGACTCGGAGCCTGTCAAGACTTCCTCTATAGTCCCGGGGATCTAGGTGTATGTCTATCTGATCTTGACTGAGGATTCTTGCTCAGATGTTTCAGATAAAGACGTAACACCATCATGTCCACTGCCCAGTCCCTGTTGGTACCTGGGATAATTCCTTCCCTCCAGTCCCATTCCTGGTGATCAGTTCTGTGCATGTGAGCAAGCATTGTCCTAATCCTAGTTAGGCATCTACTTCCATCAATATCCTGATAGCGCAAGTAATCATTCATCTTTTTCTTGGGGATTCTTCCTGTATCCGAGTTACTGATCTCCAGACCATGGCTCCAATAATAATAAAATCAAATTGTGCAAAGTCATCTGTAATAAATATTCAGCAAATCTGGGTGGTTTTAGTCTAAATTGGGATCTTAAACATAATGGCTGTTGCAGCCTTCACGTTGAAGGCTGATACCTTCAGAATGCATCCCTACCACCTATGAGACTAAGGCTGCTATTTTTGTGGATCTGAATTTTTAACAAACGCATGTTGAAAGCAGTGGGGGAGAAAAATCCTAACTTCCATGTGTAGCAATGAGATCTATAACTTTACTTACCAGTTTCTCTGGATTTTTTTCCACATTGCAGGAGTACACCGTCAGGTCCTGTATGCCACCGTGGGCTGGTGTGTTGGATATTATCTCAGTAAACGTGCAGACTATATTCATGCTAAACTGGACAGAGAGCTGATGGAATACATTAGGCAACATCCGGAAGATTTTAAGGAGAAAGGTATACTGAGTTGCTGTTTTAAGAAAGACCTTGCGCACTAGTTAATAAGTGATAAATTCTGGTAGGCCAAAGTCAGAATCTGATCTTTCATAATAGGCCACAACTGGTTAGTATCACCTCTGTGACTGAGTCACAATTTAAAGTGATATAGAAAGTCAGGAAAGTTATGATAGAGAAATGGACCTTTCTTACTCAACAGATCTGCTGCCTTGGTGGTTTTCTGTTGTTTCCATTTACTTCACTGAGGAAATAAGTTTTTAATAGTAAGCACTCCAGAGGGAATATAGCTATGGAGGAGCAAACTGAATGATAGATGTTAGAGATGTCAGAGACCTAGTTTATAATTTTTTGTATTTTGGTAACCAAGACTGGGGCCCTCCTGTACTAGGCACTTTGCTAACTTAAAGTGAGAGATAGCCCCTGACCCAAACAGCTTACAATCTAAATGATAGTAGGTTATCCATTGTGGGGCTGTTCTCTGCAGTGTGTTGTCCCTTGTGTTTCTATGTTTAAACATCTCATTTGATTGGCTTCTGCTACCTCCTCTGGAGGCTGTTCCATTGCTTCAAAGGTTTTACTAGATTCTCTGATCTTATCTGACACCAGTAGGAACTGTCTGTTAAATTCCCACTAGAGCTCTAGTGGTGATGATATGAAGCAAACTGAACCCAGCTTGTTTTTCAGATCCACTTTGACAGCTGGGAACTAGGTAGGGGGAAATGACTTTGTATATTTTGTTCTGGAATAATTGTGAGAATGAATGTGGACCCTGTCCCCACTTCCAGAAGGGCTTCTTACAGAGTCACACTTCAACTTTAATCTCCATGAACTGCAGTGTTTGCATCAATGGCATCTTTTGGCCAATTTTTTGTACCTCCATGATTCCTGAAATTCAGTTTTCTGAACTGTGATTGCTGATGACTATGGCAGCCCAACTAATCTGTTCTTTGTCACTTGAACATAAGAATGGCCATACTGGGTCAGATCAAAGGTCCATCTAGCCCAGTATCCTCTCTTCTGACAGTGGCCAATGCCAGGTGCCCCAGAGGGAATGAACAGAACATGTAATCGTCAAGTGATCCATCCCCTGTCGCCCATTCCCAGCTTCTGGCAAACAGATTTTATAGACTTCTATCATATTCCCCCTTAGTAGTCTCTTTTCCAAGCTGAAAAGTTCCAGTCTTATTAATCTCTCCTCATATGGCAGCCATTCCATACCCCTATTCATTTTTGTTGCCCTTTTCTGTACCTTTTCCAAATCCAATATATCTTTTTTTTTTTTTTTTGAGATGGGACGACCAGATCTGCACTCAGTTTCCAAGATGTGGGTGTACCATGGATTTATAAAAGGCAATATGATATTTTCTGTCATATTATCCGTCCCTTCCCTAATAGTTCCCGACATTATTAGCTTTTTTTGACTGCCGCCGCATATTGAGTGGATGTTTTCAGAGAACTATCCATAATGATTCCAAGATCTTTCTTGAGTAGTAACAGCTAATTTAGATCCCATCGTTTTATATGTATAGTTGGATTTATGTTTTCCAATGTACATTACTTTGCATTTATCAACATTGAATTTCATCTGCCATTTTGTTGCCCAGTCACCCAGTTTTGTGAGATCCCTTTGCAACTGTTCACAGTCTGCATGGGACTTAACTATCTTGAGTAGTTTTGTATCATCTACAAATTTTGCCACCTCACTGTTTACCCCCTTTTCCAGGTCATTTTTGAGTATGTTGAACAGCACTCGTACCAATACAGACCTCTGGGGGCACCACTATTTATCTCGCTCCATTCTGAAAACTGACCATTTATTCCTGCTCTTCGTTTCTGATCTTTTAACCAGTTACTAATCCATGAGAGGACCTTCCCTCTTAACCCACGACAGATTATCCAGTGAATATAGTGTACTTAGGTTTTCAGAAATCCTTTGACAAGGTCCCTCGTGCTTGTTGACCCCCTCAAAGAATTCTAGTAGATTGGTAAGGCATGATTTCCTTTTACAAAAAACATGTTGACTCTTTCCCAACAAATTGTGTTCATATGTGTGTCTGATAATTTTGTTCTTTGCTCGGTACCGAAGTTAGGCTTACTGGCCTGTAATTGCCGGGATCACCTCTTGGAGCCTTTTTTTAAAAAATTGGCATCACTTTAGCTATCCTCCAGTCATTTGGTGCAGAAGCTGTTTTAAATGATTGGTTACAGACTACAGTTAGTAGTTCTGCAATTTCACATTTGAGTTCCTTCAGAACTCTTGGGTGAGTACCATCTGATCCTGGTGACTTTTTAATTTATCAGTTTGTTCCAAAACCTCCTCTGACACCTCAATCTCACAGTTCCTCAGATTTGTCACCTAAAAAAGAATGGCTCAGGTTGAGGATTCTCTCACATCCTCAGCCGTGAAGACCAATGCAAAGAATTCATTTAGTTTCTCCACAATGGCCTTATCCCCCCTCAGGTACTCCTTTAGCATCTTGATCATCCCATGGCTTCAACTTTGTACCATTGCTATAATTTTAATAGTTCTGGAATATTGTCTCCTCATGCAGTATAAAACTGTTGGCATAGAGGTAGGAAAGGAGGGCGGTTAGTGTGCAACTGTGACCATTCTTTTCAGAAACTGATGAAAAATGGCTAATGAACCCACTGTGATCCCTTCAGAGGCAAGCTGGAAATTGTACTTAGACTAACATAGTGAACCACAGATGACTACTCTGTGATTCAGGCTCAGGCCTGGTCTACACTAGGAGAGGCTCAATCTAAGTTACGCAGCTTCAGCTTTGTGAATAACGTAGCTGAAGTTGATGTACTTAGATCGACTTACCGTGGTGTCTTCACTGCAGTGAGTCAACTGCTGATGCTCCCCCATCGACTCTGCCTGCACCTCTTGCCAAGCTGGAGTAGAGGAATCAACAGGAGAGTGCTCGGGGGTCGATTTACCACATCTAGACTAGACACGATAAATCGACCAATGCTGGATCGATCACTGCCCACCAATCCGGCGGGTAGTGAATATATACACTTAGTGTGCACTCATTATAGATTACATTTGTTTGCAAGAATGGAAACTTAGCTCTTGATCAGTCACTAGGGTGTGTGTGTGTGTGTGTGACAAAAGTAAAAGGCAGAGGGGAAAGCTGCCTCTTCAGAGGGTGTCTTCATTTCCAGACTGAATCAGATATTAAGTGGAGTTTAGCCTGATTACTTCCTCCCCAAACTCTGGGCATTAAAAGCCTGATTCAAAGTCCATTGAACTCAGTGCAACATTCTTCATTAGGCCTGGAGCACTAATCCTCAATTTATCTAGATTGCAACATTCACTGTATCAACAAACTAGTTTAGTGAATACTCAAATGAACTAACATGCCAGGTGAAATAAGCTTTAGTAGAAACATTATGGCTCCATAGTACAATAGAATCTTGCTAATTAGCATTGCCTGAGAGAGCCATTGTGACTGAATTTTAGAAAATTAGCAAGTAAACAAATATGATGGGGAGTTTACTGCCTAGCAAAATATTTGGTTAAGTGGAGTTTAGTTATGATTTTCCATTATGAGACAGTAAACATTCTGTAGAAGTAATGAAGTTCTTGATAATGAGACCTCTTTACAGGGCTCTGCTATTAAATCTTCACTGGGAAGGGGAGAGAAGAATGTTTAGTTTGTGAAGCAAAGTGCTTCTGTAATAGAGTCTGATCCAAAACCCCCTGGAGTTAATGGAAGACAGGATCCCGTTGACTTCGAATGGGGCTTTGGATCTGGCCCATAGCAAATGTTCTGACTTACTGATTATTGATCAAATATTGAAATCTTAAAAAACCTCTCTAAATGCTGAATAGGCTTTCCTAATTATACTTGATTACCTTTCGCAGATAAGAAAACCCTAGCTGAAGTTCTGGAGGATTTCCATCCAATTCGCTGAAAACTTCTCAAGAACTACAGACTTGCTCAGCAGATCGTGTTTCATAAGACCACTCCCAAATATATTTGAGCAGACTGTATGTCAGTTATTTTTCAAATGAAACTGGTTGAAAAACAAAACAAAAAAAACTACCCTTACTGTATTCTTATAATTAAAACTATGAATAATTAGTGTGTTCCATTTGTTATTAATATTTATCTCAGTATTTTGCAGTGCATTTAGCTCTTATATTTAAATGTTAATTTTGAGTTGCTTCTTTCATTAGCTATTGCAAAATGAGAACTACTGCACCAAAGAAAATGGTGGAGGTCAGTTACTAGTCTGTTGATGTCGAGGAAAATACAGGTCCCCTTCTTCCTGAGAGCGAAATTTAATCCGTGCGTCTGTTGTTGTTAAGGCATTCCTTCAGTCTTGCTCACTCTGTGGCCTTGCCCCTGCAGAGCTCATTGCAGGATCGGGGCCAAAGTTAGCCTTGCTAGGAAGGGTTTCCATAGTGGCTGAGAGAGAACACAGTATTGACAAGGCATCCATACATGATTCCCCTTAGGATCCTATTCTCCACTTGCTTTCTCTCTGTCATTACTTAGATCCAAATTTTTGCCAGCCTTGGTGCCTAAAGTTAGGCCCCCAAGTCCAGATCTAGGCACCACCGTTTGTTGTTTTTTCTTTTCCCCAGAGATGCTGAATATCCACAATTCCTCAACGTTAGTGGGAATTGCAGGTGCTCAGCATCTCTGAAGATCAGGCCACTTATTTAAATGCCTAAATATAGATGTGTCTAAACTTAGACATTGAAACGAAGTTATTGACCTATGGGGTGATGAAACCCAGACTCATTACTGATTATTGAGTTGAGATCCAAGACAAATGTCTGAAAAATTAGTTAAAGTTTAACTCACGAATAAGCTTTTCCAAGTTTATGCAAACTGCTCCCTCATGCCCTTGGAGCACATTGTAGTTTATCATTTTTGGGCCATGCTTTAAGCTCATGACCCTTGTTTGGTGCAGAATTTGTTGCTGAATTTAAACCTTTTATTTTGCTGCTGTTACTGTTCAAACTTTTTTCTTTATCCTTGTATAGAATCCTGGAAATGTTAGGCTGGAAGGGACCTCAAGAGTGTCTGTCCCAGTCCATCTCCTTGCACTGAAGCAGGATTAAGTATACCTACGCCATCCCTGACAGGTGTTTGTCTAATCCGTTCTCTAAAACCTCCAGAGACAGGGATTTCGTAGCCTCCCTAGGTAACCTGTTCCAGTGCTTAACTATCATAATCCATTAAACTGACTATCTAATATCTAACCTAAGTATTCCTTGCTGTAAACTAAGCTGATTATTTCTTGTCCTTCCCTTGTACATGGAAAGCAATTGGTCACAATCCTCTTTATAACAACCTTCTACATATCTGAAGATTATCAGGTCCCCTCTCAGGCTTCACTTCTCTAGACTAAACATTCCACATTCTTTCCGCCTTTCCTCATAGGTCATGTTTTCTAAATCTCTTGTCATTTTTGTTGCTCTCACCTGGACCTCATCAGTGCCAAGTACAATGGGACAACTACCTCCCAAGTCACCTTGTTAATACAACCCTGAATGACATTTGGCCTTTTTCTCAACAGCATCACACTGTTGACTCATGTTCCATCTGTGACCACTATAACCCCCAGATTCTTTTCTGCAGTGTTGGTGCAAAGCCTGTTGTTCCCCATTTTTTCCTTCCTAAGTCTAGTACTTTGCACTTATCTCTATTGAATTTCCACTTAGTGGTTTCAGACCCATTCTCCAATTTATCAAGATCATTTTGAATTCTAATCCTGTCTTCCAAAGCACATGTAACCCTTCCCAGCGTGGTGTCATCTGCCGATTTTTATAAGCATACTGTCCACTCCACCAGCCACATAGTTAATGAAAATACTGAATAGTGCCTGATCTAGAACAGACCTTGGTGGGAACACCACTTAATAAACTAATCTCTCAAATTGGTTTCCTGAGATGTGCTGTTAACAAATTGTATCTGGTCTAGATTACTCCAATGCTACTGAATCTCAACATATAACAATCTTATCTAAGGCACTGAATTTGCTTCCTCCGGTGTCTGAAATTAATCTTCAGATTGCCTAGAGGAGCCATTACAATTTGAACTCTGTTTAGTTAGCATGCCCTCTGCTTGTGTTATTTAGCTCCAGTGCAGCATGTAAATAATCACTCCTAACTTCAGATGACACGTGGCAGAGATTTGAGTAACCTTCCTTAATCAGGTTGCCTCCATCACTGCTTCCACTTAAAGGTGATCTTTAAATTTTGAGACTAAAATACTTTGTCCATTTTCTCTACCTTCTAAACATTACGTTGAAGGGGAAATATTTTGAATTACAGTAACTCCTCAAAAAGAACAGGAGTACTTGTGACACCTTAGAGACTAACATATTTATTTGAGCATAAGCTTTCGTGGGCTACAGCCCACTTCATTGGATGTATGCAGTGGAATATACATATACACATACACACAGAGAACATGAAACAGTGAGTGTTACCATACACTCTCGTTAGCATACGCTAACAAGAGTGTATGGTAACACCTATTGTTTCATGTTCTGTGTGTGTATATATACATATCTTCCTACTGTATTTTCCACTGCATGCAGCCGATGAAGTGGGCTGTAGCCCACAAAAGCTTATGCTCAAATAAATTTGTTAGTCTCTAAGGTGCCACAAGTACTCCTGTTCTTTTTGTGGATACAGACTAACATGGCTGCTACTCTGAAACCAGTAACTCCTCACTTGACGTTATAGTTTTATGTTCCTGAAAAATACACCTTTATGTGAAATGATGTTAAGCAAGTCCAATTTCCCTATAAGAATTAATGTAAAGGTGGGGTGGAGGGTTAGGTTCCAGGGAATGTTTTTTCACCAGACAAAAGACATTATATACATATGCAGTTTAAAGTTTTAAACAATTTTAAACAAACAGTTTAATATTGTACACAGCAATGAATGACTGTGAAGCTTGGTTTAGGTGGTGGAGTCAGAGGGTGGAATATTTCCCAGGGAATGCCTTGCTGCTAAATGATGAACTAGCACTCGGCTGAGCCCTCAAGGGTTAATACGCTGTTGTTAATATAGCCTCAGGCTCTACAAGGCAGCATGGACTGAGGGAGGAAACACAATAGATGCAGGGCAGTAGCTGCAAACACTTCCCTCCAAAAACTGAACATGATGATGAGCTCACGCTATCCAGCTGGAGCGCACCACTCCTTCCTCCTGACAGGGTGTGCATGGCTGCACAGGTGCTAACTTTCCAAAGTGCTCAGGGGTGCGTGCATGAGTGAGCAAGATGTGCATTGCCCCTTTAACTACGCTGATCCCACTTCAAATATGTTGCCCTTTTAAGGAGATCAGACAGGCAGCAATAGCTTCTAGCAAGCTCCCTCTGTTCTGTCGCGGAGCCCTGTCCCCTGTTTTGTGAAGAGGGGGTATGGGAGGGGGCAGGAGCAGGGGGACATCCTGATAGCACCCCTCTCCTTCCCCCCTCCCCCCCTAGCAAGCCAGAAGCTCCTGGGAGCAGCTCCACAAGGAGGGGCTGCTCTTTCAGAGAATCCTGCAAGTAGTGGACAAAGCAGGCAGCTGCCAGACAATATTATAATGGAGCACTGCGCAACTTTAAATGAGCATGTTCCCTGATTGATCAGCAATGTAATCACATTAACCAGGACAACTTTAAGTGAGGAGTTACTGTATAAACATGTTGGGTAGGAAGGAATATGAGTTAGTTGTTATACAACTACCATGCAATGACAAACTAATGGGAGAGCAGAACCCCTTTCTTTCATGTGATCTACAAAAATTGTTGTGCCTCTGCCCTAGCAGTGAACAAACAACATTCCCAGGGCTGTGTTAAGATCAGACAATTATGCTGCACAACTCAAAAGCCTGGGTATACGGTGCAATGTACAGTAATTTGGGAGTTCATAGAAGCAAACCAACTGACAAGTAACAAATGGTGAAATCAGCAAGGCATAGCTTGGCTCTGTTTAAAACAGAGGGGAAAGGGAGGGGGCATAACTTTTTGTTAAGTGATTGAAGCCCCTTATTTTTATTCCTGTCCTTTGACTATCCCATTTGTGGCGTGGTATGTTTTGTGCAAATACAAGCAGCCAGCTAAAGCTGTTTGTTAATGAACAATAGGTTTATCCTGCACCCAGAAGCCCTGGACAAATATCCTCTAGTAGATCTGCGAGTAACATTTACCTGAATGAACTAGCACTGTGCTGACTGCTTCCAGCAGTCACCACCTTCCTTCCCAAGAGCTGAAGTACGTCCCCTCCTGCCTAATTCCTGGACAACCGGATCTTTGCTCATGGATGGTGGGTATCATAGGCTGGGGGGGCTGTGCCTCCACACACAGCCTGGCATGGCCCTACCTACGCTCTGCCCCCAGGTCTCCTCCTGCCATGGGGATGTGGGGCAGCTGGCACTGAGGCCTGCTGGCCGTCTGGCATTCTGGGGCTGGGGGCACTGCTGCTGCATGGTCCAGTGCTCAGGCTGGGGCCATGGTGGGGGTGCTCTGGGCTCCTGCAGGCAAGAGGTGGAGTGGGAGGGGTAGGGCCTTGGGTAGAAGGGTAGGGGCCAGGGACTAGCCTACCACCATGGCTGGGTCATTGGCTGCCCATGACTTTGCTGGTTTAGGGAAAGGAAAAACCCTATGAGTAAAATGCTGGCCCCCTTGAAGTCATGACGAGCATCCATCCCATGTCATTTTTTCTTTCCCTCCTCTCAAAGGAGAAATTGAGTGGGGTTTTAAATAGGTAATTTAATGTGTTACATCCCCTGTGTTCTGTGGGTGCTTGAGAAGCAAATTGAAGACGTGCACCTTTATACTTGGAGTGGAACGTGGTGAGGTTGGTGAAGTATTTAGTTCCTGGGGGAGTTCATTCCACAGCCTTGGACCAGCCCTTGAGCAAACCCTGTCTCCTTCCCAGACAGCCTTTATGCTTGAGGTACAGAGTTACACATGCCTGAGGAGTATTTCAGTTTGTGATGTTTTATTATCAAGTAGTGGGTGGAAGCAGCACACTTTCAGAAGTATAGTGACAAGTAAGAAAAGAGATTATCTTTCTATCTTACCCGTGATTTTCAAACTTTATACAGCAGCAGCATAATACAATGATTTTTGCCTTGGTAGTTGAAAATTAACATGCATATGAGGTATTTGAGATGGACAATGAGTTCATGTTACAGCAAGGAATGATCACATTTATTCTGGCTATTACAAAACGTTGGCTATCAGATGGCCAGCATCTATGGTGTCAGTCAAGTAATTCACCAACAGTACTTGCCGGAGGACATCAACTGCACGCAGCACAGGGGTGGTAGTGTGTCCTGTGGGATAATCACAAAATAGTCAGCAATTTTGACATGTTCTCTTTTATGTACATGTTTGAGGAAGTACTGATTTTGATACTGCATTTATTGTCATTCAAAATAGCCAACACGGGGCATTTCTAGGTTCCAATGCTTGAATCATACCTAACTTTTTAAATTACAAAGTACTGTTTTTCTCAAGTCTTTGCCACATACTAACCTCCATTAATCCTCCACTTATTACAAGAAGTACAGGAGATGAGGTTTTCCCCTGAAACATAGCTCTGTTCCTATTAACTACATACATTGTGAGAGTGCCTAGAGGCCTGAATCAGCATCTTTGTGGTAGTGCTGTACATGCGCACACGCACAAAATAGAGTCTTGGCCTCCAAGAGCTTGTCTCTGAAGGAAGCATTTGAACTTTTCACTGATCAGTTAATTTCAAACTTGAAACTTAATTTCAAGTGTGTGTATTTTTCTAATGTCAGAAAATGAATGTAATCTTTATAGAGCAGCCTTCAACCCCAGAGCACTCTGCAAACTACAGTACATCTAGCAGCACTGTACTGTAGCCAATAGGGTCTCCAACATATGGCACGTCCAAGGATGCTCAGCCAAAACACTAGTCTTACTACAAATGTGCTGTGTTCTCTTGTCTCTTCACACAGCAAAAGAGAAAACCTTAGTTATTAAGGTCTCATCTGAAAATTGGTGGACAGTGTGAGCTGTCTGCCTTAAAACAAATAATCAGATCCCTCTTTAAAATTATCTTTAAGAGGCAAGTAAAAGACCCCGATTTGGTAAAATGGATACAGCACAATTTCAGTACCTTGGAAGAAAGTGATTAAGCCTCCCACTAGGATTTGAACCTGTGGGTCCTGCTGTTTTTAGGTGCTGATAACATAATTATCAGTTAAGCTAGACCGATAATCACTTAGATTTTGGAAAAAGGGGAGTGGACACTATTTGGCATCTCAGAAAACTTCAACACAGATATAATGGCTGAGGTCTCACCTTTTGAAGTTATTGGTGGATGTTTCACCAGGTAAGCGTAATTTCACTCTGGTTGATCTGTCCTATAATTTCATTGTATTTTCTGGTCAGGGTATTGGCTTTTCTGGTCAGATGGGTCAGGACCCGATACAAGCCTGTAAAGTGATGATAAAGCAGTCCTTCAAGATCGGCCTCCTCTCCATTCTCTTGTACTTCCTCTCTGCTGGTGATTTGGTGTTTGCTTTCATTTAGAGGTGCCAGTCTACCCTCCACCGCGAGTTTGATGGATTTCAGTTGCATGTAATACTCATACAGGTCCCTGTTGCCAAAATCACCAGTGGATGTGTCATCCTGTTGTTCCAAATAGACACCTCTGAGGAGGCTGGGAAACATAACCGCTTGTTCCATCTTGCGGATTGCAGAGAAATACTCTTCCATGGCTGTAGTTGAACGGCTTCTCCGGCTCTGAATCTTGCTGGTCTTAACAGGGATGCTGGCTGATGGTGCTGAAGCCTTTCAGGCTGCTTGGCTGTTATGATGAGGGTGAAAGGAGCACAGCGAACAGGTGGTTTTTAACAGTGGAGAGAAGGGGTGTGTATACCAGCTAATCACACCACTGGGTGTCTGCAGGTCTCAAAACCTGCTTAGTAATCTGTTCAGGGTCAGCATTGGGTCTGTATTTGCAAACTGGACCTCACCCCAAATGACTTAACTAAATTTCAGAACTTGACCTTAAAGCAGGAATTTCATAGGTCATGTTATCTTTCAATGACCAGATAAGAAAATGACCATGAAGATAACTGCTGATCAGAACAGAGTTTTCCCTGCCCCCTTTCTCAACCCCCAAAAGCTGGTGTCTGAAAAGCTGATGCAAGACGTGAAGGCTGCAGAGTAATGATTTCCCCTTTTTGTCCTGACTTATTAAGTTTGCACATATCTCTGCCTTTGCTGGCAAGCTGAGTAACCTTGAAACCCATACGCCTATCTGGCACATGAGACTCAACAAGCATGTGTCTCACAAGTGATCAGCAAACCAGGTACATTTTATTAAGCTGAGACTGAGAGAGAGTGGGAAGTTTGTTGGGGGAGGGAGGGGAGGAGAAAAATTAAATGATGAAATGACAGGATATGATATCTAGTTAAGATCTCTATTAGCAAGTGATCCTAGATTTCACTGTGTGAGAACAGACACAGGCAAACCATATTTCCAGTTGGTTGAGAGAATTTATTTTTAGCCATCTTGAAGAGACACTCCTTTGTTTTTTGTTTTTGGAGGATGGTACTACGGTAGTGTGGTGAGGGCCTGCCTGAGACTGGAGCCCTATGATGCTAGCCCCTGTGCAACTTTATGCTATCAGACAATCCCTGCCTTAAAGAGTTACAGTCTAAATAGAGCAGGCAGATGAGAGGTGGGAAGGAAACAGAGGCACAAAGAGGTGAAATAGAGCCAGGAATAGAATTCGTGTCCTCTGACTCCCAATGCAGTGCCTTAGCCAATAGATTATGTTGCCATCCAAAAACCTTCCAAATGTTCTTTAAGTGGCAGACGAAGAGAAGCAGCCCAGTGGAGCTAACCCACTTGAAAATATCGTTCCCAAATTCATGGCAGAAATGAGCCCCACCTGGACTCCATTAATTAAGCCCACCAAAATAAAGCGAAAATAAAGTGTTGTGTCGTGTTTAGTACATCAGCCGTCTGCTCTATTCTTGATTCAGTGCTTCCTGGGGCCAGTCACTGAATTTCTGTGTCTTGATTTTCTCCATCTGTGAATTGGGAATAACAACACTTCACAGGAGTGCTAGGAGGCATTCTACAGTGTCCAGTATTTGACAGGTATCCTTTTCATAATGGACAACCTCTTCTTTACTTATGGTGTTCCAGTGTCCTGTTTTTGCTTGACTCATTAGTTACTCCCTTCTCTTTGCGGGGTTAAAAGAGTGGGCTAATAAATGTAGTCCTAAGCTGAGAACGAATTTTACAGCTGAGCATGAATTGTGTGCATTGGCTTGGTCTCACTGATGATAACAAAACTACAGCATGAATGACTCCAAGTCCCCAAAATATCTCCTGGAAGGATCCTCTTGGAATTTTTTTTTTTTATTACCTCCATTCTTTTGTGGCTTTCTCAGTTATTTAAAGGCACAGCGTGGGTGGCAATTTTGCAACAGAAAAGCTTCAAAACCAGACTCCAATGAGAAATTGCTGAGCTGGAATTGATATGAAAACAAGATAACAATCAATTTAGGCTTAAATAGGGACTGGGAATGGCTGAGCCATCTTCCCTTGTAAGTATTCTCACACTTCTTATCAAACTGTCTGTCCTGGGCTATCTTGATTATCACTTCAAAAGTTTTTTTCTCTTACTTAATTGGGCTCTCAGAGTTGGTAAGACAACTCCCACCTTTTCATGCTCTCTGTATGTGTATATATATATCTCCTCAATGTATGTTCCATTCTACGCATCCGAAGAAGTGGGCTCTAGCCCACGAAAGCTTATGCTCAAATAAATTTGTTAGTCTCTAAGGTGCCACAAGTACTCATAATCTTCCCTGTGATTTCCTAGCACACGTGCTCTTCCTGGGCCAGACCCTCAGCTGGCATAAATCAGCACAATGCCATCAATTTCACTGGTGCTATCTATGCCAATTTACATCAGCCGAAGATCTGGTCCAGTATTCTTAAATAAAGTGGCTTATGGACTACCAGCACTCATAGATTTTAAAATATGCCAGTTTAAAAGGAAAAACAGGATCCATCTGGTTCTAGATCCCATAAATAACTATTTTTTTATAGTCATATAGACAGAGGTAAAAAATGCAAAGATCTACCATGTCACCCACTCCTTGCCAGGCCAGGCTTGTCCTCTTGCCAACATTTTCAAACTTGAGAGCCTAAAGTTAGGCAACTACAGGCCACATCTTTAACTGATGTAAATTGGTGTTGCTCCCATGAAGTCAATGAGCTATGTTAATTCACACTAGCTGAGAATCTGTCCCCATAGTCTCTAGTTAGGCTCCTAAATAAAAGTGGCTTAATTCTCAGAGGTGCTGAGGTCTCACTCCATCCACTAGAGGTCCCTGAAGACTCAACATTTTAAAAACTCAGCGTAGACCAGCCCTTAATCTGTAGTGGAGAGAAGTCTAACTGTTTTGGGTTTCAGCTCAGCAGTTTCTTGTTGGAGTCTGGTTTTGAAGGTTTTCTGTTGCAAAATTGCCACCCGCACTGTGCCTTTAAATAACTGAGAAAGCCACGAAAGAATGGAGGTAATAAAAAAAGAAATTCCAAGAGGGTCCTTCCAGGAGATATTTTGGGGACTTGTTGGAGTCATTCATGCTGTAGTTTTGTTGTTATCAGCTTCCAGACTCAGTGCCTCTCAAGTCTGGCCTCCACTACAGAGGAATTCTGTCCTGTTGATGTAGGAGCATCTTCATTACAGCACTACAGCTGTAGCAATGCAGCATTTTAAGTGTAGCCCTGCTCTCAGCAACTGCTCTCAACTGCCTGCTCTGCAGCCCATTAAGACTAATAGAGCAGGTATAGTTTTTAAATCAGCTGTTAATGTCTAGTGCAGGGGTTGGCAACCTTTCAGAAGTGCTGTGCCAAGTCTTCATTTATTCACTCTTATTTAAGGTTCACGTGCCCAGTAAGACATTTAACATTTTTAGAAGGTCTCTTTCTATGTCTATATATATTAACTAAAACTATTGTGTATGTAAATTTAAATAAGATTTTAAAACATAGGAAGCTTCATTTAAAATTAAATTAAAATGCAGACCACCGGACCGGTGGCCAGGACCCGGGCAGCGTGAGTGCCACTGAAAATCAGCTCGCGTGCCGCCTTCGGCACCGTGCCATAGATTGCCTACCCTGGTATAGTGCAACATGGTAAGGAAAAGGGGCAGCTTTGCAATAGAAACCAAAGCTTGCGTGCTGGGTCAATGAGGTCCCTTTAACATAGGGGCGGGCAACTTTTTGGCCTGAAGGCCGCATCGGGTTTCAGAAATTGTATGGAGCGCCAGGAAGGGAAGCTTGCCTCCAAAACAGCCAGGTGTGCCTAGCCCCCCCCCATCCCACCCCCGCTCCTCGCCCCTGATGCCCCCGGGACTCCTGCCCATCAACCCCCTGTTCCTGACAGCCCCCCCGACCCCTGCCCCATCTACTCCCGACTTCCTGTCCCCATGACCCCCGGAACCCTGCCCCTGACTGCCCCCGCCACCCCATCCAACTCCTCCTCCTTCCTGACTGCCCCCAGAACCCCTGTCCTCCATTCAACCCGTTCCCAGCTCTCTGACCACTCTGACCCCTATCCACCCCCACCCCCTGACCACCACCCCGAACTCCCCTGCCTTCTATCCAACCCCCGCTGTCTGCCCCCTTACTGTGCTGCCTGGAGCACCAATGGCTGGCAGCGCTAAAGCCGCACCGCCAGAGCAGCAGGACAGGCAGCTGCGCTGCCCGGTTGAGCTAGCCACACCACCGTGCAGCACAAGCACCGGGTCAGCCCAGCTCTGCAGCTGTGCTGCCCAGGAGCTCACAGCCCCACCGCCCCAGAGCATTGTGCCGGCAGTGCAGGGAGCTGAGGCTGTGCGGGAGGGGAACAGCAGGGATGGGTCGGGGCTAGCCTCTGGGCCAGGAGCTCAGGGGCCAGGCAGGAGGGTCCCGACTCCCCAGGGCCGTAGTTTGCCCACCTCTGCTTTAACAGCCTGATGAAGGAGAAGGCAAATACTCTGCACATGCCCCTTAATAAAGCCTTCTGAAAGGAGCCCTTTGTAAGCAGAGCCCAGATAAGACCTATGTTCCAAACTGGAAGTCCTGAGTGACAGCCACAGTTCCTTCTGCTTAAGGCCGCAGGCTTCCCTGTGGTTGGGCACCTCTCTAGTGTTTCCCCTGCTTGTTCAGGCTCTCTCCCTGGCCTCCCTGGCCTGGAGAGCTCTGCAATCCTTCTCTCATCTGCCTTGAGCGAGCAGAAGTACTGCTCCTATCTTTCTGCCTTAGGGCATCCTCTTCAAGGTCAGGCTCCTAGGACCCTTTTCTCCTCAGGAGCTTCCACCTAAACTCTCCTATGCCATTTATCAGGTTCAGGTGTTCTTGCTCAACAACTGTCTTCCAGCTTTGTCAGGCGTCTCTTTCCCACATGAACTTAGCGTCCAGAAAGTGGGGACCTGCTTATTCCCTTCTAGCTTAATTCCTAGCTTAGATCTTATCACGCTGCCACCAACCAAAATATAGGTTTGGTAACACTCTCTGTCCCCCAACCTTTCCTGGGGAACCAAGACCCAGATCTCCTGGGTCTCAAACAAAGGAAATAAACCATTCCCCCTCCTTTCTTCCTCCCAGATTCTCCACTCCCTGGGTTCCTGGGAGATCACTGTGATTCAAACTCCTTGAATCTTAAAACAGAGAGGAAATTCACTTCCCCCCCTTCTTCCTCCTCCAGACTCTCCCTGAGAGAGAGACACTGATCCTAACACAGGGAGAAATTAACCTTCCCTCCCTTCTCTCCTTTCCCTCAACCAATCCATGGTCTTACACAAGAATTAAAAAAAAAATCAATCAGGTTCTTAAAAGAAAAGCTTAATTAAAGAAAGAAAAAAGTGAAAATTATCTCTGTAAACTCAAGATGGAAAAATGTTACAAGGTCTTTCAGCTTCAACCTAGACCAGAGGATTTCCCCTCCAGCCTAAGTATACAAGTTACAGCAAACAGAGTTAAATCCTTCCAGCAAAATACACATTGCAATAAAGAAAACAAACAAATACCTAATCCGCCTGCTATCTAGTACTTACAGTATTGAATAGAAGAGACTTTTCAGAAAGATTGGAGAGCATATCTGGTCCTTTCCAGATCCCACAGAGAACAAAAACAGGACAAAAGCACAAAACAAGACTTCCATCCACCAAGATTTGAAAGTATCTTGTCTCCTGATTGGTCCTTTGATATAGTCAGCCAGGTTCACTGAGCTTGTTAACCCTTTACAAGTAAAGAGACATTAACCCTTAACTATCTGTTATGACAAGCTGCTCGGCAGTTAACCTAACGCCAGGCAGATCTGGATTGCTCATTCCCTTCAGCAGAGCCTGCCAGGTATGCGGATAGCTGGCTCCTTTAAGATTTAGTTTTGAAGGGAATAGGAGGGTTCCTGGAGTGTGTTAACACTATATTCCGGCATAGGAATTAATGAGGGAGGGATAGCTCAGTGGTTTGAGCATTAGCCTGTTAAACCCAGGGTTGGTGAGTTCAATTCTTGAGGGGCCATTTAGGGATCTGGGGCAAAAAATCTGTCTGGGGATTGGTCCTGCTTTGAGCAGGGGTTAGACTAGATGACCTCCTGAGGTCCCTTCCAACCCTGATATTCTATGATTCCACTGGTAGAGGGTAGTGTAAGGTGCCCAGGTCCAAGGAAAGGTTTAAATAAAGACATTCTCTCCCACAACAGGCAGGAATACCTATGCTGCTTTGGACTAGTGCTAATGGGAGTGAGGTGTGTAAAGTCTTAATACAGCAATGAGCTCCACACAGGGTGAGGCAGTGACTGTATATAATAAACTGTGTGGGGGTTTGGTAACTGCTTCATCCTTCTGGGTATTTTTCTGTACAAGTCCGTGAGAGAGCACAGTGGGAGCTGGTCCAGCCTGCGCTGCTCAGCTCCACCGAGGACCCCAGGGCAATCAGTGAGAAGGCCCTAGCCTATACGCTAGCTCTAATCCTTAGCTCCACTGAAGCACTACAAGGGTTTCCCCTGGGCTGCAATAACCTCCCTGGACTCTGGGAAGGGCTACACAGCCTGGGGCTGTATCATCTTTTCCACCTCATTGCATGGGGCTGGATGGGGTCCTTTTCCCCAGCCCATCCTCTGGCCCACCCAGTCACCTCCTCCAAAATGGACCCCAGCCAATGCGTTGGGTCTGGAGGGAGTCAGGGATTGTGCTGCTGGCTGAACCCTTGTTCGGACGGAACCATTTTAAGGCACACACTATTCCCTGTGCTGTGGGTTTTCCCAGTCCTGTCCAGATTGGCAGCATCAACCTGATTCTAACAAGGGATTGGAGGCAGTCCAGTGTGTTAGAATACTCCTGCTTTTCCTAAAGAGACTGGAAGGGAGACATCTCTTTCAGCAGCCGAGTTGGCTCATGTCAACACAGCTAACAGGGCTGCTGTGCTAGGGGGAGTTATAAATAACAACACCCACACAACTACATCTACTGAGTAATGGAAAGAGTGTGGGAAGGAAGGAAAAGTTGAAACAAAAGAGACTAGGAAATGCAGGACCAGAACAGATTGATGGTGTGTCTAGTCAGGGATCCCATCAGCTCTTAGCAGATAATCCAGAGGAAAGCATACCCTCGATAAAACACTTACACACTAAATGCCCCATATCTGTTATAAAGATATGGGCCCTGCACCAATACAGCTACACACTAAGTTTAATGTGACACAAGTGAAGGAGGCATGTGGACAAATGGGTACAGGAAAGGATTTGGAGACAATGATAAACTCATTTGGTTTTCTCAGGCACAGGAACATCTTGATAGCTCAGTGGGGCTATTTATAATTGATAGCAGCAGTTGTTAGTTTCGTATGCTCTCTTCTTCTCTCATGGGCTTCATGGCAAGGGTGAGAATTTTGTAAGTGCCACTGCTAAGGGATGTGCTGGGTGAGCCAGCTCCAAGAGGGTGGTCAGAAACCATAACGCACTTTGTACCAGGGTCACCAAGCAGCGATGCTCACTCCTCCGGCAAGAAGATGCTGATAAGCAATTTCCATTGTGGGAGTGGAGTCCCTACATTCCAGGGCAGCTGTCACAGAGCCTGCTTGGGGTGGATTGGCATTCCTCAAATGGGGTTTGTGTACCTAAAAGGGTGGAGCTGATAAATGGCTGGGAAGCAAAGGGTGGGACCCACAGCAATGTTTGTGCAGGCTGAGACAGCTTCTATTTAAGTTAGGAGTGTTTCACTGAGGATCAGATAATGCAAGGTGCTGATCCTTCACTCACTGCTGCAGACAGTGGGAGTTGAATGTGGACAGCACCTCGCAGGAGTGATTAGGAGCTACCAGTGGTGACAAATGATGGCTCATTACATGACCCTTAATTGAGGAGACAGTTAAGTTCAGTGGGGTCAGTGTAGCAGGGTCTCCTATTGCTAGGGTGACCTGGAAATTTGCAGACGTCAGTGAATTGGACAAGGTCTCCCAGGCATTAGTGAAAACTAATGAGCTTCTACTGTGCCGCCTGACAAGGCTCTATCCTGCAGTCCTTAGAAAAACTTCAAGAGGTGGCAGGACCAAGCCATCCCAGCCAGACATAAGCGGACCCAGTGGATCTCCCAGGCAGTCTTGATGGCAGAGTCCCAGCTGGCATGTAAAACTGCCATCACCAGGGTGAAACCCAGCTCCAGCACAGCTACCCCTGTAGACACAGGGAGGGGCAGTATGCAGCCGTCTGAGCCACTGAGCTTAAATCTGACCCTGAATTTACATGCTGGGGCCTCAAAGAAGTTAGAGATGGCCCAGGAAAGTGGGGGGTTATGACCCGAATTGGGTTTGGTTGGGGAGCTCTGCTGAATTGGAGTCAGTGAATGCCCTGTCAAAATCAAAGACAAAGCAGCAGGAGCTAAAAACAGGTATAACCTCCACAGAATTACAGATGCTAGCCTTGTAATCTCGCCCTCTTGCTTCTTCCCTAGAGTTGATTTTATTGTTCAGCCCAACTTAAAACAATCCAAGCAACAGGGCTCCTCCTGGGATTTTCATGGGAGTGTGCACAGCCGAACAGATATCCCTGGTAGGAGATGTTTCCTGATATTTGGTGTCTACAAGTTTTCCCTTGCCGACTTATTATATATTATTATTATTTGCATTACGGTAAGGCCCGAGAGCCTGAGTCATGGATCAGGATTCCATTGTGCTTGGCACTATACACACAGGGCAAAAGGCAGGGCCCCTGGCCCCAGAGAGCTGACAATCTAAGTACAAGATAAGAGACAACAGGTGGATACAGAAAGAGAGACAGGAGTTCCTCCTAGTTCTAGCCTACCCACTCTCCTATAGTTTAATTTTCTTATTTCACTTTATGTCACAGCATCAGCTTTCTTTAAGTATGTAATTTTTACCAGGACTTATTTTATTTTTAGAAAGAGCTATAAAATACTCATCTACCTATTGTTTGTCTAACAATCCAGAACAGAAGCGGCAGTTCCAATCTATTGGAAAAATACATCTGCTTTAAAAAAAAAATGTTTACAGCTCATGTTATTTTTCAAGCAGACCCACAATAAAAACTTGGAGCTGTTCCAGTTTGTTGATAAGTCCATATTTATACAACATAAAAACCACCTATTTATTCACAATAAAAGGCATTGCCAAGTTATATATTATTGGATAGGCACAAGGATCCCATCTCTTTTCAACAGAAGATCTGAAAGCACTTTACAAAGGAGGTGAATATCATTATCCCTGTTTTATGGGTGGGAAAACCGAGGCCAAAGGTCACCCATCACACCAGAGGCAGGAACACAACCCAGCTCTCCTGAGTATCAAGCTAGTGCTCTGTCCACTAGGCCGTACTAACTAATATTGCAGTAGTGCCAAGGAGCCTCAGTCATGAACTGAGCCCCTTTGTGCTAGGCACTGTACAAACACAGAACAAAAAGACATTCCCTGCCCCAAAGAGCTTACAATCTAAGTACACCACTACCTTGATATAAAGCCACCCACTATAACACGAATTTGGATATAAAGCAGTAACGCACTGCTCCGGGGGGGCGGGCTGCACACTCCAGTGGATCAAAGCGAGCTCAATATAACGCAGTAAGATTTTTTGGCTCCCAAGGACAGCGTTATATCGAGGTAGAGGTGTACTAGTCCTCTGCCATGGAAAAGAGAAGAGCTACTAGTGAAAAGTCCATGGGGGAAGGGTTTACAGCTCCATGGAGCAGATGGCCTCTGAGCACCATGGATTCCAAGGAGCTATGGGGAAAGTGGGGCACAACCTAGAGATCTCAGCCCTGCTCCACCTCACTGCTCTGTGAGCTTCCTGAGCAGCAAAGTTCCCACATAAAATCTTTAGCTACTCCTCATCTGGCTACACACTAACTCTCCAAGATAGGGACAAGAACCCATAAAAATTATTCATGTCATAGGCTATAACAACGAGTCCTTTATCCTCGCTCCAGTCTATCAGGTGATCTGTACTTAGCCTCACACTGAGCCAGAGCACCCCTTATGTGGTTTTTTTACAGACGCAACAGTCATAGAAACAAGGCAGGGCTGTGTAACTCCTGCTGGCCTACACAAAGCTGGTGACTATCCCTGCGGGGGCTTGAATTCCTAAGTCAAGATAGAGTTGATTGGTTTGTGGCATCATCTGTTTAAAAGCAACTGGAATTGGCTTAATTGCCTCGTGATGTCTGCAGGGTGTCATCAGGCCTCCTGAGGACATGTACACAGTGGGTCTCACCTGGTCACCGAGAGCAGTTCCAGCACACAATACTCAGCGTTCTGCGTAGAGACAAGGAATAGGGTGACCAGATCACAACACTAAAATATCGAGACACATTGAAGTGCCGTCAGCCCCACCCACAGTCCACCCCGGCTCCTTCCAGGCTCTGCCCCTACTCTGCCCCAGGTCTCGCTCCCTCCCCGCTCGGCCCCCACCGTGCCCTTCCTAATTCCCTGGCCCCCTGCTGGCTTGCTGCATCCCTCTTCAGTCCCACACCCACCACTCGCCTCTTTACCTTGCCTGCCTGCCATCTTCACCCCCCTGCCTGCCACTTGCCCCTACGGCGCTGACTTCCCCTGTGCTGGGTGGGTGCTCCCCCACCCTCTGCCTCTTCCCTCCCAAGCATCCGCTTTCACTCCATCCCCATTCCACACCCTTCCCCCTCCCCAGCCCTACCCTGCCTCTTCTCTATGTCCTCCCACCTCCCTCCTGGAAAGCGCTAAGCACCGCCAAACAGCTGTTAAGTGGTGGAAAGCGCTGGCGGCGGGGTGGGGGGGAAAACATGGCACACTGGATGGCAGGGGGGAGAAGAAGGTGAGGAGAGGGAAGCTTGGCTGCAATTTTTCCCCACTCCAACGCTGGAGCACCCATGGAGTCAGTGCCTCCCTCCTGCTCGCCTCCTTACCTGAATATCGGGACAAATGGCATCCCGGTCGTACATTGATCAGGACGCAGGACAAAGGGTTAACTAGTGGGACAAATCCTGATTTTATTGGGACATCTGGTCACCCTAACAAGGAACCAGCCAGGACACAAACACTGGCCCAAGAGGGCCTATGTTCGTTAGAGGGGGAAGGCAATAGCAATATTCTATCAAACATCATTCAGTTTTACCCATCAACAGCTGGCCACATCCTCAGGTTCCTGAGGCTTGGGCTGTGACCTTCATGGTCCTACTAGATTGGGCCTGCCCGGTTAACAGTTCTAAGAACTCTCCTCTCCTTCAGGCCAGCAGACAGGGCGAATGGGGAAGTGCAGGAGCAGCTTTCAATGATTCTCCAGGTAACAGCTCGCTGAGCGCTTCTTGCCAATGCACAGTCCAACACAGAGCTCCGGGCTGACATTGCAGGTCAATACTTCAGACATTCCAGCTTCTAGGCTGTACGTCCCCAAAGGGAGGAACCGACCTAATGGCCTTAACAACAATTGCCGGGGCTTTTCGGCAGATAGAACAGCAGCTGCAATGGTGGTGGGAACCCCAGGAACCTCTTCACTCTGGACTATGGAGCCTTTCAAGCTCTCTGCCTTTTTTCCCTTTCCCAAGGGAGAGGGAGATGTGAACCACCAGGCTGTGGGGAGCTATGGCAGAACACAGTCAGTGTTTGGGGAGGATGAGAGCCCTCTCCCAGCTCTGCCTCTCTTATCCCCCTCAAAACATTGACTGTGCTCTTCCAGGTCATCGTTTGCTCTCCCACCACCTGCCCCAGTAGCCTCCCTTTGATGAGGAGGAAAAGAGAAGAGCACCAGGCTGCAAGAGCAACTGTTTCCACGTCATGCTAGTGCAGAGGACTTTGTTCCAGAGTCAGACACTGACAGTTCAAAGCCTCTTGCAGGAATAAATTGCAGCCTGGAGGGCTACAGCCAAACAGGCCAGACCAGTGGGCTCACTGTCTCTGTCGGGGCCAGTATTAGCTGCTTCAGAGGCAGGTGTACAATGCCCACAACTCTGCAGTGACGTGCTCCCTGGGGAGAAAGTGGGGTGCAGTTCTTAAACCCATTTCAAACAGGAGGGATTTGGCAGCTGGAAATCAAAAACCCATAACAAAAAAGTCCCACTGGGAGAAACTCATACTAGGACTGTGAAACAGCATCTTAAAACAAGCCATGCTGTCAGCAGGGCTCTGCAAGCACAGCAGCACAGTTACAACGATCCTAGGTCTCACAGACATGGCGCCTTTCAGCCAAACAACTCAAGATGCTTCACAAACACTGGCCTGGATTCTTCAGGGTCACATGCTGCTGTAAGTGACCCCAGCATAAAGCAGGGGTAAGAAAATGGAGACTGAGGCCCAGGAACTGCAACCCCTTCAAGAAACTGGTCCACCAGAGGAAAATGGCCTACTACTGCTACCACCTTTGCTTAAGTGGGGGAAATCTGTGCTGTTGTTGTTGAAAGGCCTGTGTTCAGATCCTGGGGAGGGCCATAAGCACCCCTGATTTTGGTTTTGCAAAATCCTACTGATGAACTTTAACAAAGCTAACCTCTCCCCTCTTTATTTGCCATGCTCTAGTTCAGGAGGTTTCAACCTTTTTCTTTCTGAGGGCCCCCCAACATGGTATAAAAACTTCATGGCCTACCTGAGCCACAACAACTGTTTTTTGCATATCCAGTAGATTAAAAGGCACAGCCTGCGTTAGGGGGTAGCAAGCAGTGCAATTGCCCGGGGCCCCATGAAGCTAAGCTGCTTGGGCTTTGATTTGAAACCAGGGCCACCCAGAGGATTCAGGGGACCTGGGGCAAAGCAATTTCAGGAGCCCCTTCCTTAAAAAAAATTTGCAATATTATAGAATACTATATTCTAATGGGGGCCCCTGTAGGGCCTGGGGTAAATTGCCCCAATTCCCCCCCAGGGCGGCCCTGTTGATTTCAGCCTCCGGTGGTGGAGCTCTGGCTTTGGCTTTCTGCCCTGGGCCCCAGTGAGTCAAACACTGGCCCCTCTCTAGTTTATTTTGATCAACCCCCTGAAACCTGCTCATAGCCCTCCCAGGGCCCCCGGATTCCTGGTTAAAAACCACTGCTCTAGTTAAAAGTTTGCAGGGGTAGAGAGGTGAGGTTCCAATCCTGCAGCTGCTGGAACAGAGGCTGATGACTCCACTAACAAAAACTCATTGTACAGAACAAACTTTGAATTTATATCAGTCAGCAGCTTCAGGTTTACAAGTGAATTAAATCCAGGATGTTTGGAAGGCATAAGTGAGCTGTCCCCATGTAAGAATGGGATTTGCAAAAATCAGTGACCTAGAAAATTCAAACCTGCCAACTCTCACTGTTTTCTAGTGAGTCTTGATTGTTTATGTGTTAAGAGACTCACACAACCTCCTGCCTCCAAGGACATCTCAAGTTTCACTGCATTCAGCTCTGTTAACTCTTTAGGCCTGACAAAGAGAAAATCCAAGCACTGCACTAAAAAGAATGCATAGTTATTCAGACATGGATTATTATTGAGGAGCTCTGGGGAAAAGTGGTTACAGCTGCGCAGGAAGCTTTGACCATAACCTAACAGCATGTGACACTCACCTGGTCTGGGCTGCATCATAAAATCAAGATTTTGGCCAAGTTCACTGAAAGGTTCACTCAAGTGCATGAGTCATTCAGTAGAACCTGGGCCTAGCTTTGATCAAGACCTGGCTGATGATGGGTTTAATTTCAAAAATTAGTGACAGAGGCACATTCAAATCTCTTTCACTTTGTGCTGCAAGTTTCTTTCTGGACCAAACCTTAAAGCCCGGTTCTCACAGGGGGAGAGGGATGCAAACTCACACAAAGCAAAACCAAAAAAAAGTTGGCATGAACATTTGCAAACTGACACAGTCCAGCTGTGGGAATGATCCACAAAGACAGACAGACAAGGGAAAGGACATACTGGCCTCCGACGTACCAGGAACACCTCAAAAAATCTGGAGCAGAGATGAGGCTGTACTGCAAGATTCTGCTATGGATCTGAATTTCAGCAATGTTTTTGGGTCAGGTCTTGGATTCAGCACTCTCCCTCCTTTTAGGGTGACCAGATAGCAATTGGGATACTTCCCCTCCCCCGGCAAGATAGAGGGTGAATAGTTGCGTATATAAGACAAAGCCCCTAATAGTAGGACAATCCCGATAATAGCAGGACAGCTGGTCACCCTACCTCCTTTGGAGTTCCTGTTTATATTCACTCTTCTTTGAACCTCTGTGGTTTAAAAATCTGGCTGGAAATCTCATTAGCATAGCTCCCCTCCCCTCCCCTCCCCTCCCCCCACAAGTTTTCTGGTGCTGCCTGACTCCAGCTAGGCTGGAAATACCACAGCCAAGGAATTTCTGATACTTTCCACCTTTGAGCCCAGGTGAATCCAGGTGTATCAAAAATGAGGTGAGGCGGGAATGTTAACCAAACATTTGTGAACTATCAAAAACAGTTCAGGGTTGAGTGGAGCTTTGGCTTTGGTCTTATTTTACCTGCAACAATTAATGAATGTCTGAGCACCCCAGGAAACACAGCCACGTATGGACATCCGAGTCTTAACATGTTGGCCAGAGCGCATGTGAGTCATGGGATGTATGGTTCAGACTAACCCACGTACTGTGTCTTTAAACAGAGTGAGGAGGCCCAAGGGCTGGGACAGCAGGGTGTAACCAGTTCAGCCGGACAGTCGTCACACATGGCAGTGCTCCCGGACAGGCTCTATGCATTGGGAGGGATTATCTGGGGTTTAGTCACTGCACTGGTATCACAGGCGGATGCACTGGGCACCCAGCCCAGGTCCACCCTGCCCCTCACAAAGTGTTGTGTGCTACTTTCCAGAGGACTGATGAATACACACTTCCGCTTACAGGCTCAGCCCTCCGCTCTGTCAAACCTGTAAGCTTTGGCACAGCAGCACCTGAGCAAACTTGCGCCCTTAGGACAGTGGCTGGACTGGAGTTACATACAGAAGCCGAGAACAGATCTGAGCCACTGCACAGAAGCTGAGGGAGAATTAGAGAGGGGAGCCTGGAGCTATCCTTTACCCCTTGGCAGAAGCCGGGAGAGAGTCAGAGAGAAGTCCATGATCTGAGTGCCAAGCAGCAAGTTCCTGTTGTATCTCTGAGCCTCCCGCTCCCTTTCTTTGCCTTGCAGGCCTGGGGGAGATGAGCAGTTCATCAGAGCACCAATCCGTTCGGAAACAAGTCACGAGCAGTCTACAAACGGTGAGGGGGCCTGGCAGTGTTCTGTCTGGTGGGGGTCTCAGCAGTTTGCGGGTGGGAACAGCATCCCTCTTGGCCCCATTCTGGATGTTATGCTGCTTTTAGCCTGCTTGCCATTTCTGAGACTTTGGGGTTAGCCAGCAGAGATGTGACCCAGTCCATTCTGAGCAAATTGGTGCCTCCAGCTTAGACACAAGAGTTCTGGCAATGACACAGCCTGCACAAGGCAGTGATTTCTGCTCCTGAACTGAAGGGTTTTACTTGTATTTGCTGGAAAATTAAAAAAAAAAAAATAGACCCAAGCTTCTCTTGGGGTGTTATATACTTGACAGTTGCAACAAAGTTATCTTAGCATTTTAGATTTGCAGAACATTGACACCAGACTGGCATAGCAGGTTTGCTAATTCATGCTAATATTAAGGACACCTAGGTCAGGTCTACAGTAGGAAATTAGGTTGGTATAACTATTCAGGGTATGAAAAATCCACATTTCTGAGCAACACAATTGAATCGACCTAACCCTTGGTGTGGACAGCGCTAAGTTAGCAGGAGAATTTGTCTGTCGGGGAGACAGCGTAGGTAGTGTCTTCACTGAAGTGCTACAGTGGCATAGCTGCCACTAAGTGTAGACTAGCCCTTAGTGAGAGTCACTGGTAATAATACCCAGATGTTATATAATGGTTGTCATCAGGACATTTCAAAGTGCTTGACAAAGGAAGTCAGTATCATAATCCCCATTTTATAGATTGGGAAACTGAGGCACAGAGCTGGGACGTGACCTGTCCAAGGCCAGTGGCAGAGCCAGGACAACAACCTAGGTCTCCTGAGTGCAAAGCCAGTGCTGTCACCACTAGGCCACATTACCAAGGGTTACTAATTAGTGAATAACCAAATAAAGATGGTAAAATAGTTAAGAAAGCTGCACTAGTGAATGTAAAACATGTTCATTTCCTTTGACAGAGTAGTTTGCTGTTAGTCATTGACAACCCTTTGTAAAAGTTTCTGTAAAAGAAGCGAAGGGCTTGCTTCCTGGCCCTGCTGTTTGATCTTTGCTGGGAAGTGGGGTGAAGTTGCTAGTTTTCAGGTGGACTTACTGGGTTTGTGGGCTAGTGTAAAAACATGGAGTGAGGTTCCACTATATAAATATTGTTGGGCCTTGGTCTCCTTTTCCCTGCACCTGCCGTAGTCATTTACACCTCTGTCAGGTGGGTGTGAAATGCTTCCCACTGTGAATGACACCATTGTGCACCCATTTGCTTTGGTGCAAGGGGCAGGGCAATGGAGAATCAGGTCCTTTTTATTTCACTGTTCCTTTGGGCCTAAGCTTATATGTACCCTTCATGTTCCCCCTGCATTTTCTGGCTACAGGCTCAATCCTGAGCACCCAGAACCTGACCCAGCAAAGAACTTTGAGCTTGTGATTAGTTCTGATGGCATTGATCCTTGCATGATCAAGCCCTGTGTTCATGAAAAAGAGCAAATGAGTGGCTAGGTGTGGTCATAACAGTATAATGCATGTGACTTGCATTCCAGGTGTAATTGTATTAGAGAACACAAACCTGCTTCGTCCCTGACTTTTAAATAAACAAGAAAACCATTCCCCCCCCCCCCCATAGTTTGCTGCACTGAGCACTCAATAAAGTAGCTATGCAGAAAGGAGTGAAGTGTCACTTTTTCACCAGTCAGCACTGGGGGGTACTATGCTGCTGGAGGAGCCATCAGAAGTAAAACTAAGATTGTGGCCTCTCTGGGCATTCAAAGATCCCAAGGCATTTTTCACAAAAGTGGTGACATGGCCTGCAGGAATTAAAATTTGAGGAAATTCCCCTGTAGTTTTAGGTTGGCATATTCTTCTTCACTTCATGGCCTAAATTCTATGGGAAAGTTTTAGGGTGCTCTGATAAACAGCTGTTATCTTCTACCCCAGAAATGGCTGCATTTCAGTGGTGCATGATCAGCTAATCTGGTCCAGCTTTTGGATTTATAACAATGCCCCAAAATAGGTACACTGTAAAACTAATTTGGGGTTTTGTTACTGAAATCACACACAGCTCTTGTCCCAACTCTTTAGGGAAAACCCAAATCAAGGGGAGAGGGAAATAAAGCTTTAGCTATTAATACTGTAACAAATCCTTGGTTGTCCTCATGCTTGTTGCTATCATCTCACTGAAGCATCACAATAGCAGGAAGAGACCTCAACACTTCCTGTTCCCAAGTTATAGGCCTCTATTATGTGAGCTAATGGGGAATACGAAGAGGCAGGATGGTCCCAGCAGTTAGGGCTCTCACCTGAAATCCAAGTTCAAGTCCCTGTGTGACCTTGGCCAAGTCACTTAGTCTCTCTGTGCCTCAGCTTCCTAACTCTAAAATGAGAAGAATGGCACTTCCCCACTGTGACAGGTTTGATCACAGAAACCCACTTGGGAACTGCCAACTGATGTGCCAAAACTACTTCTGCCCCTGCCTTCCCTGCCAGCTCAGGACTCCAGCACCCTGTCTTGCTGAGCCAGACACGCCCATCTACTCCAACACAGACTCAGGGTCTGAACCACGTGCCCCAGAGCTGCAGACTTAATCTGAAAGCAGCAGAAGTGCTCCTGTCTTTAACGCTCAGATGCCAAACTCCCAGTAGGGTCCAAACCTGAAATAAATCCATTTTACCCTGTATAAAGCTTATATAGGGTAAACTCATAAATTGTTCACCCTCTATAACACTGATAGAGAGATATGCACAGCTGTTTGCCCCAGCCTCAGGTATTAATGCATACTCTGGGTTAATTAATAAGTAAAAAAGTGATTTTATTAAATACAGAAAGTAAGATTTAAGTGGTTTCAAGTAGTAACAGACAGAACAAAGTGAATTACCAAGTAAAATAAAATAGAATATGCAAGTCTATGTCTAAGACAACTGAATACAGATAAAACTTCACCAGTTCCAGTAAGCTTCCTTTTACAGACTAGTCTCTTTCTAGTCTGGGTCCAGCAATCACTCACAATCCCTCTAGTTACTGTCCTTTGTTCCAATTTCTTTCAGGTTTCCTTGTAGGTGGACAGACTATTTCTTTAGCCAGCTGAAGACAAAATGGAGGGGTCTCCTAGGGGCTTAGGTAGATTTTCTCTTGTGGGTGGAGACCCCCTCCTCTCACCTATGCAAAGTCCAGGTCCAAAATGGAGATTTGGAGTCACATGGGAAAGTCACATGTTCATGCATGACTGAGTTTCTTACCAGCCAAGCCACATTCCTGGGAAAGCTCCAATGTGGATTGGCGTCTTTGAGTTCATTGTTGGCTTAAGTGGTTCTTGATTGGGCACTTAATTTGCACATTCCTTTCTCAAAAAGCTGACCAAATGCTTTACTAAAGCTATCAAGAAAGTATACAGCCAATATTCCTAACTTCAAGTACAAAAATGATGCATGCATACAAACAGGATGAATGTATTCAGTAGATCATAACTTTTACATAGATATGTTACATGGCATATGTAGCATAAAACATATTCCAGTTGTATCATATATACATTCATAAGCATATTCCCATGAAGCCTTATGGGGTACACCGTCACACCTACCTCACAGTGGAGAAATTCATTACAGAGTGTGAGGTGCTTAGATATTATGGCAATGGGACTGATATAAGTATCTTAGACAGACTCTTGGTTAGCTATTAGCAGGATATGAATTCAGATGCAGAGGTGAGCAGTTCCGAGTCCATCCAGTAGGGGGCAGTGACACACTAGCCAGTTAATTCCAATTTCCCGCTGCTCTAACATGTAATAGGTATGGTATTTTCCCCCTGTGACTGCAGCTGTCACCGATCGTGGAGTTAAACATTGGCGGGGAGGTGTACACAACAACGCTAAGCACCCTGAAGAAATACCCTGGCTCCAAGCTGGCAGACATGTTTACTGGCCAGCCCAAGCTCAGGACTGACTCAGAGGGGAGGTTCTTCATTGACAGGCCAGGCACCTATTTTAAGTACATCTTGGAATACCTCCGCAGTAACCAGGTGCCCACCCAGTGCATCCAGGACGTGTATAAAGAGGCACTGTTCTATGATATCGAGCCTCTGGTCAAGCAGCTGGAGGACTCCCCTCAGATTTTTGGGGAGGTGGTGGCAAGGAAGCAGTTTCTGGCCCGTGTGCCCTACTACAGTGAGAACATTGAGCTGATGATTCGCATCGCCCGGGCAGAGGCGGTAGCATCCCGTCACTCCAGCGTCACAGTGTGTGTGGTCAGGACCGAGGAGGATGCAGCCAAGTGTCACAACGCCCTGAACAGCTTGGACATGGATAAGAAATCGGTGGTGAAGTTCGGCCCCTGGAAGGCGACGCCGGGCATTTCTGACCTTTTGGATTGCATTAAAATGGACATTGAAACCAAAGGATACAAGATTTCCTTCCAGCCCCACGTCACAGAGAAAGGCTTTCGGTTCAAATCCTACGATTTCTTCTACAAATTTCTGTTCACCTGGTGGTAGCAAAAGGGAACTCTTAGCAGTGATTTTTAAATGGCTATTAAAATAAATAGACTTCTGTTATTTTAATACAGAGACTCTCTCAGCAATCAGATTCTGGGATCTGGCCAAACTGCACACCTCACAAGTTGAGATGTGTGCGCAGTGGGGGTGTTAAGCCTCCCCACCCTCATGCTATTCCAAAACTGAGTCAATCGTATACAGGCCTGGTCTTCCAGTGTAAGTCAGAGCAGCCTTAGACTGATTGCTAACTGCCCTGAGGGGCAGAAACCACAGTTGGGACCAGAGTAATATAGGGTGCCCTGGCCTCATCCACTTTACTCTGATCTCATTCTGTGCAAGCAGCCAGGGCTGGGAGTAGTGTTGCCTCTACACCAGCTCTGGGGCAATTGTCCTCGGATTGAATTAACCAGATTTACAGCCAGAAACAATGGTCAGTGTAGTACAAAGTAGCCTTATTGGAGGATCTGGAACAGAATTTTTACTGTTGCTACACATATACAATAATAGGCAGAAAGAACTTGGCTTGGATTCCAGATCCCTGGTCGTGTTTGCAGTACTGGGGGGAAATCATCTTTGTAAAGCAGCAAATCAGGTCTGGAAGTGTCATTGAGAGAGAATAAATATGGGAGTACACCAAGTCCTTAGTCTGAATATAGCTTCACTCTTAAGGGTACGTCTGCTCTTGGAGCTAGGGACGGAGTGTATGATTCCCAGCTCGAGGAGACATACCCATGCTAGCTGTGATTGAACTAGCATGCTCAAAGTACAATGTAGTGAGAGTGGCGGGAGGGGCTAACCGCCCTGAGGACATACCCCTCCGAGACCCTAGAAACATACTCAGGGTGGCTAACCAGCATGCAGCTCACCCTGCTGCGGCTACATTCTATTTTTAGTGGACTAGCTCAGTGGGAGTTCATGCAGGAGGGTATCACACGGCCCCAGCTGCAAGTGCAGACATACTCACTGGTCTCTCAGCTACAGCTGTGCACGATCAATGATATGGCTTCCGTTGAAGGAGTTACATGAGCACATGCAACTCAGGGGCAGCTGGTGAACTCTGGGGCAAATGGGGCATAGCAGAAACCCCCAGGGCTCCTGCACACCACAAAGCTGCCCTCCCACACTTAGCCCCAGAACTCTGGGTGCTCTTCTCTTCCTCCTCATTCCCACCTTGCTTAACTCTGGCCTCTGAAGTCTCCCTCCTCCCCACTCCCTTCACCTGAATTTCTCCTTACTCCTCCAGCCCCTGATCCCCATTAGTCCCAAGCCCCTGAGGCATCTTCACCTCCTAGGCCAGGAGTGACTGACCGATTTACCCACTTAGTAGAGTGGCTCTTCTCCTGAGCCTCTTGCCTTTCTTCTTATTCCCTAGGGGGAGGGATAGCTCAGTGGTTTGAGCATTGACCTGCTAAACCTAGGCTTGTGAGTTCAATCCTTGAGGGGGTCATTTGGGGATTGGTCCTGCTTTGAGCAGGGGGTTGGACTAGATGATCTCTTGAGGTCCCTTCCAACCCTAATAATCTATGATTCTATCAGTAGCCTCCCACAGCTCCTTGTCAGTTCCTCCTGCTGCTTCTCCTCTCCTACAGACTGTGCAGTCAAGATCTGAGAGGAAGCAAGAAGTGGGGATTTTGAGTGGGCTTTGTGGTGCTGGATTCACTACCCAAGCCCCAGGTTGCAGTGACTGCAGAGCACTCTGAAGCCTTTGGTGGGTGGGGCAGTGCCCTGACACCCTCTATACATGAGCTGCCACTGCACCCACTGGGAGCTGTGCTCGCTCATGCCAAGGCAAAATTTGTCTCTCTGCTGAGAAAACCAGTGCTGCAGCACAGTGGTTCTTAACCTGGCCCATACCAGGACCTTGTGTTAAAACAGAAAAGGTTTTAAGGACCAGGGCAGACTCAGGTCATTTGCCACCCAAGCACACAGGCAGGCTGCCTTTGGCGCTTGCGTGGGAATCCAGTCCCGCGAAATTCCGTGCAGCCTGCGGGAAAGGTCGCCGAAGCGCGGGACCGAGCGGACCCTCCCAAAACATGCCATCGAAGGCAGCCTGCCTGCCACCCTCGCAGCGACTGGCAGAGCGCCACCCGTGGCTTGCCACCCCAGGCACGCACTTGGCGTGCTGGTGCCTGGAGCCACCCCTGTAAGGACCCCTACTTCTCCCCTAGCTGTAAAGCAAAAGGGTGTCAATGCCCAGGTTGACAACCCACTCTCTAGCAAATATTATTATTATTGATGATTTGTATTGCGGTAGCACTAGGAGCCCCAGTCATGAACCAGGTCCCCATTGAGCTAGGTGTTGCACAAACACAGAACAAAAAGATGGTGTCGCCCCCAAAGGTTTTCCAGTTTAAGTTGAACATGTTCTACTTGTTAATGCAGAAGTGATAAGCTATTGTTTGTGCCATCATTTACATCTCTTTGAGTGCTACAAATGAATATGTGCATCAGGAGACATAGCAAAACCCCATGATGATTATTAGATGGAAGAGTCTCATAAGGTACTTCCAATAGGACAAACTACAGCCTGGTTCCTATAGTCTCTACTAAAGCAAAACTCCCTTTGACTTCAGTAAAAATTTTGCCTGAGTAGGGGGTATTGCATTGGGTCAGTCCTCTATCATTTTTTAAAACCTTAATATTCACAAATTTATTTTTATACTCAAGACAGCTGATGATTTTAAATTATTTACTACCCCAAGGATATCCGAAAATCATATTGGTTATTCTAGATCATGGTTATGTTTACTTTTACTCTTGTAATATGCGTTGCCTCCTATACAGGACAATATGTGTTTTGGGACACTAAATAAATAGATACTAAATAAATACACTTTTAAAAGCCTCTTTGCATAGTATAAATCTACCTTCTTTATTGTCCTCTTAAAAAAACACAAAGCTTTCCTTATACACTACTGGGTTAGAATCTATCTTTGTAGAGTGTAGTATAAAATGCCTACATTCTGGTTATTGTTCTTCCAGTGGTGTAAATCAGGACTGACTTCACTGAAGTCAGTGCAGTTACACTGTGTAAAACTGGTGTAAGTGTGAAAAGCTTCAGCCCCTAAAATTTTGAAGACTTGGGCAACATTTTAAAAAGTGACTAACGATTTTGTGTGCCCAAATCACTTAAAGGGGCCTGGTTCTCAGAAAGTGCTGAGCACCCCACTATCACTGGTCACTTTTGAAAATTTCCGCCCTGATCCACTATGCTTTGCCTTGTGCATTTAGTTCTTGGGGAGTTCCATACCCAAGGCCTAGTAGTCCAATGCCCACTGAAATAACAGCCTCCCTTGATTGACTTCAATGGTCAAAGAACCGGATCCTGAGATATACCACCCTCCTTCAAATCCCACTGTGGTTCTGGTTCTGGTTCTAGCTCAGTGCTATATAAAATGTTTGCAAACCAAACCCACAAGCACATGAAACATACCTAGTTTGGGGTCTGATTACAAACTTAAAACACAGCTCAGGTTTAGGGAAAACACATCCCAAACACAGAATTAAAACCACTTTTCTTGGGGAAAAATTATTTCTAGACATTATTGGGCCAAATTCACATATCGCTGATGCAACTCTACTGACTTCAGTGGGTTCACACAGGAATGACTTAGGCCTGTATTAATGTATAGGAATCTAATCTTTTCAAAGAAAGAGAGAGAGGAGGCTGAATCAACCTCTCAGAACTGAACACCTCCAAACTTTGTGGGAGAAATGGGTTCCGAATCCGTACTGAGATCCAGAACTAATGTCTGAGCCCTATTTCTTTAGGAGGCAGGGGACTTGAAGTCTGGATCCCTTTTTAGATCTTGTATTCACAAAAGGCTACAGTTAAAGATATCAAACTTCAATGGGAAGCTTTTTCCACCTCCTCCTGACTTCAGCAAAATGAAATGCATTCCCATGAAATTTTGCATGCCACATCTCATACCAGGATAGAATTTTTCTGGAAAATTTGGGTCACTTTTATATAACTTCAAATCTTTCAGTTTGGACAAGGAAAAGGGTAAACTCCAGATGGTTAAGTATGTCAAAGTGCTGCCGAACTGTCGCAGATGGGCAAGGCCAGGACAACTCAAGCAAATATGTTTCACCCTTATTTACTTAACCTACATCAAATACTTACGAAACACAGTTAAAGATAATTGTCCTGCCAGAGTATAATAGTAAATCTCATAGACTGATATCCTAGAATTTGAAAGGCATATTTTACAAAGAAATCAGTAAAACCAGTCTTGTCATGAAGCAAGACAGTCTTTTATATATTTTAGCATTTTTTAAGTCCACCTTGTGGCTACTATCAGAGTACATATGCAGGTATTTATGAAAACGTTATTGAGAACAGTAACAGGAATTAATTTCCCTTCTGTATCACTAAATTGAACTGAAATACTCTTTCCACAGAGAAGTTCAGACTGGAAATAAGGCTTACATTTTTAATAGTAAGTGGGTTATAGTCCAAGAAAGCTTATGCCCAAATAAATTTGTTAGTCTCTAAGGTGCCACAAGGACTCCTCATTGTTTTTGCTGATACAGATTAACACAGCTACCTCTCTGAAATACGGCTACCCTCATTTTTAATAGTGAGCATAATCAACAATTGGAATAATTTATCAAAGGTTGTGGTGAATCCTCTATCAGTGGCATAGCTTATATCACGATTAGATGTTTTTCTAAAAGATCTGCTCAATTCAAACAGGAATCATTTGTGGGAAATCCTACACCCTGTGTTACACAGGAGGTCAGATTAGATGATCACAATGGTCCTTTCTGGCCTTGGAATCTATGACTCTATGTCAATGGTTCCCAGACTTTAACAACCTGTGAACTCCTTTCACTAAAATGTCAAGTCTCGCGAATCCCCTCCTAATAATGAATAGTTCCAGGGATTTTCTCCTTTACCTGAGTATAAATTATAAAAGCAGTGATCTTGGAAATATAAAATTTGTTGTTATGACATGCTTATTACACAGTATTTATTATTAATTATTATTTATCATTACAGATCTCACTTTCATAGCTTGTATCACTTTGAATAAGCCTGTTATAAAACAAGGCACCTATGTTTCATCAGATGTGAAACAGTATGAAGGTATTTAAGAAGCCAACTCACAGAGTTTCTCCTATACAAGCATTCGGGTCTTGAGCAGTCCAGGCAAACAACGCACGTTACAACAAAGCTTAAACTTGTTTTTCATAATTTTAAAAACAATACTAGTTGCTTATTTCATTTTAAAAACAGCAAAAAATATCCACCTCCCTTTCCATTTCTTATAAGGAGTAAATCTCCTCAGTGTGATAGATATGCTTGCTTTGATCTGCTTAGCTCTTGGAAGTCCAGGGGCTCCAGGCTGCTGGCCACGTGCTGCTATGGGGGGCCTAGGGACAACTCTATCCGCCATTAGGGAATTTTTTCCCAAGAACCCCCTGTAACATTTCACGAACCTCCAGCGGTTCACGAACCCGTTTGGGAACCACTGCTCTATGTCAGAGGTCTCCAAACTGTGAGGTGTAACCCCCTAGGGTGCACTAGAGGAACAGCTGGGGGTGGTGAAGCAGCTGGGCTATTGCCCACAGGGGGTGGGGAGGGAGTGCCACCCAGCCCCCAGCTCTGCTCTAGCCCCATCTCGTCACAGCCCTGGCTCCCAACCCTCCACCTGACCCTGTCCCCAGCCTCAGCTCAGCTCTGCACACAGCTGGGGGCCTGGTTGCTGGCTCCCAATGTTGCCCTGCTGTGGCTCCACTTCTGGCCCCTGGCTCCCAACGTGGCCCTGCTGTGGCTCCGCTCCTGGCCCTGCCCCCACTCCCAGCCTTGGTCCCTGACCATGGCTCCGTCCCTGTCCCCAGCTGCAGCCCCAGTGTCAGCCCTCTTACCCCTGTCCGTGCCCCGGACCCTGGAGCCACAGCCCCACTCCTGGCCCTCAAAACTTTGGGGACACTGCTCTATGTGGTCACCCCACTCAGGCAACAGCCTGAGGAAATGTTCTCACACTATGCCTGGCAGGAAATAACAGTTCCGGCCCCTCTTGGACCATGAAGGGAATAAATTTGTTAGTGACACACCCAATATATTGGAAGGGGCAGATACAGAAATCTATTTATGTGGTAACAAATGATCCAATGAATTAAAAAAAAATTTTTTTCTGGGAATCAAAAATGTGGAGCCAGATCCTGAGCTCTGCTGATTCCCCAGCTGAGAATCTGGCATAGGATCCTGATCTGCACTACAACCTGCCCCCTTGACTCAAGGCCAGTGGGGGAGCTTCAGCCCCAACCAAGCCTCTCTCTAGCACAGGATTCACTGGTCATAGAGAGGAGACCTCCAACTGTCTAGGAAGGACAGTTTATCTTCTCGTCATAGTCAGCATCTCTATGGTTTCGTTTCCGGGTGCGGGGGAAGGAGAAGGGAACGGTACAGTACGGTGGCTGAGGCGGTTCACGCCCTGCCGAAGGCGAAAGGCGGCGGTGGCGGGGCTCAGCATGGCGGCGCACCTGAAGAAGCGGGTGTATGAGGAGTTCACTAAGGTCGTCCAGGTAATGGGCGCAGTCTGGAGCACGAGGGGGAGGCTTGGGAAGGGGACTCCCCCGCGGGAGGGGCCCGACCCCGGGCCGAGCAGGGCGACTCCTGGGCGGCCTGGGGTTGCAGGAAAGGCCGTTGGAAGCCTGAGGCCTAGGACTGAAGCGCCTCCCAGTCCCAACCCTGGATCCGGGAGAGGCCTCGGGCGGCTGCTGCTGCTCTTCTGGAACCTCTAGTGCTGGGAGGGCAGCACAGGGGAGCCGGGCGGCTGCCAACCACCCCGGGGACCCCTTCGGTGTGGGGGGTGCCCCCAAGGGCCCCCTCCGGAGCGGGGTGCACGGGGCAGAGAGCCCTGGAGCAGGGCCCGCCCGCCCCAAGCGGTGGGTCAGCTGATAAAGTGATGGAGGAGCTGGGACCTGGCGACTCGGCTGCTCCGCGCTGCTCGGGTGTCCCGCCTCACGCCGTGTCACTGCCCCGCAGCAGCAGCATGAAGAGATCTCCGCCAAGAAGCTGCGGCTGACCAAGCCCAGTAAATCGGCAGCGCTCCACGTAGATCTGTGTAAGGCCACTTCGCCGGCAGATGCCCTGCAGTATCTGCTTCAGTTTGCCAGGAAACCGGTGGAGGCGGAAAGCGTGGAAGGAGTTGTCAGGATCTTGCTGGAGCATTATTACAAGGTAGGGAAATAGGGTTCCGGGGCGCAACCTGCATGACGCTTAAAGCAGCAGCGAATGGAAGCACGTGTGTACGGTATATTTCCTGACATGGTTCTGGTTGGAGGGGTGTGTGGCTCAAGCGTTTGGTGATAGATGAACTTTCCCAGGCTGGGCTGACAGAGTTGGGTTAGCCGGGCTCCTGCTAATAAAATAACCATATAGATAATGCTTTGAAGTTGCTGCTTGGGATCTGAAGTGTAGGGAAATGGATGCATTCCAGAGCACCCAGGTATTACTATGTCCCATTGATTTTCATCAATCCACCAAGTTTCTATGATGCCTATTATATCAGTAGTGTCATTTAATACCAGTCACTCAAGTTCACATGCCTTAGTATTTAAACTTCTTGTGTTTGTATACAAGCACTTATAAAATCTGTCAATATTTACTTGTCTGCCTTCATCTGATGTAATTGAATGGAACTCTTTTTTTCATTTGGCTGTTTCTCTTCAGTTCCTACCTGTACTTTATTAACTTCCATCCTCTTCTCCTTACTAAAATTATAGAATTTCCCTTTTAATCCTCCCCAGTGGGTGTGGTTGTCCAAACCATGTGTTCCTCTCAGAGGTGAAAGTAAGCTGGTCCAGTGAGGCATACCAGCAAGAGCCAGTACGCTGTGCCGGACTGGACCGGCTTCCCCAGGCTGGTAACTTAAAGGACTCGGGTCTCCACTGTGGAGAGCCCCGGGCCCTTTAAATCGCCACCAGAGCCCTGCTGCTGCTATCCCAGGGGTCCAGCAGCAGGGCTCATGATTTAAAGGGCCAGGGTTTCCCACAGTGGCCAGAGCCCCAGGCCCTTTAAATCGCCGCCCAACTGCTACTGCTGGAGACCTGGGGTAGTGGCAGCAGGGCTCCGGCGGTGATTTAAAGGGCCTGGGGCTCTGCTGCAGTAGCAGCGGCCGGAGCCTCTGGGCCTTTAAATCTTGATTTAAAGGGCCTGGCGATTTAAAGGCCCTACCTCTTCCGGTTGAGGCCATGCTCCCTGCTCAGGACTCTGGCGTACTGGTAAGTCCTTTAAGTTACTTTCACCCTTGGTTCCTCTGCACCTGTTGACTTTCCCCCAGCCCTTAGTTTGAAAAGTGCATTGCTACCTCTTTAATTTTTAATGCTAGCAATCTGGTTCTGTTTTGGTTTAGGTGGAGCCCATCTGTCCTGTATAAGTTCTTCCTTTCCCCAATGTTTTCCATTCCTAATAAATGTGAATCCTTCCTCCAAACACTATCATCTCATCCACACATTATGCTCCAAAACGTCTGTTAGTCTATAAAGTGCCACAGGACTCTTTGCTGCTTTTACAGATCCAGACTAACATGGCTACCCCTCTGATACTATCCACACATTGAGACCCTTCAGTTTTGCTTGTCTAACTGGCCTGTATGTGTAACTAGAAGCATTTCAGAGAATGCTACCATGGAAGTGTTGGACTTTAATCTATTACCTAGCTGCCTAAATTTGGCCTTTAGGACTTTTCACCTACTTTCCTCTGTCATTGGTACCTACATATACAACAACCACTGGTTCCTCCCCAGCACTGCAGATAAGTCTGTCTGTCTGTCTATGTCTTGAGAGGTCTGCAACCTTCACACCTGGCAGGCAATTTGCCATGCAGTTCCTTTGGTCATCACAAACCCAACTGTTGGTGGAAAAGTCCCTTGTAAAACTCTCCTGTTTGCTGCTCCTGTGGGCTGCTCGGTGTCCTATGCAAAAAGAGTTGGTGGTCTAAACCAGTGGTTCTTAACCAGGGGTATGCAGAGGCCTTCCAGGGGATATATCAACTCATCTAGATATTTGCCTAATATTACAGCTGGCTACCTAAGCACTAATGAAGTCAGTACAAATTAAAATTTCATACAGAGAATTACTTCTTTATACTGCTGTATGTACTACTGTACACTGAAATGTAAGTACAATATTTATATTGCAATTGATTTTTTAAAAATAATTATATGATCATTAAAAATGAGAAAGTAAACAATTTTTCAATAATAGGATGCTGTGACACTTGTATTTTTATGTCTGATTTTGTAATCAAGTGATTTTAAGTGAGGTGAAACTTGAGGTACACAAAACAAATCAAACTTCTGAAAGTAGTACAGTAGTCTGGAAAGTTTGAGTAAAACCATCATTCTAGATTTGTGGTTAATTAGCACTCTGGTTGGCAATTTCAGCAGATAGGCCAAGAAGCAAGTTGGCATGCAGGATGAAGTAGAGCAGAACCCCATTTATCTGATCTAAGTGGGACAGGGCCCAGATCAGGTAATCAAAAATTGAGATAATCCAGAAGATGGGAAAGTGCGAGGCTGCAGCGCCGTCTAGTGGCCACAGAAGAGATTGCTCACTCTGGACCTGTGTGTGCTGGTGGTTCGGTTAATATGGAGAGCCAGATAATGTAGTGTCAGATAAACGGGGGTCTACTGTATGTTATCTCTGCAGATGGTCCCTAAGGATAGAGCCCTGTTCAGAGAGAGAATCTGTAGCCACATCCGATCGGCAAACATGGTCTGCGGATATAAAGTGAATATCCACAGATTTGCAGGGCTCTAGCTGTAAAATTGTCATGGTTGTGTCATACTCTCAGGGCAGTGTGCTGGGAGCTTGTAAAGCTGCTCTGTTGCCCCGCTGTACCTGCTCTGCGGACATTTTAGTTCAGACTCTAGGCTATCAGTTTGACCCATGTCACCAGCTCTCAGCTAACTAATAAATGATTAATGAAAAGATGTATACTTTGTTGGTTTCTAGGTAATAGTCCTCCCCCTAATCTATACATTCAGACCTCAGCATGAATAATAGATCTGCCCAGCAAACTGAAACTTTGCTTCTGAACAGCCTCGTGATGGTTCCCTTTTTAGGTAATCATTACTTCCCTTGTTGATGAAGTCACAAGGGGAATTGCTTTGGTCATTTTCAACCAACTAACTAACCTGGTATCTGTGAAGGTATGAAATTCAGAGCAATCCTTCTGGGATTTAATTTTGTGAATCCCATCCTGTTTTATCAAATTATATGGGAGTTCCCTGTTATAATTGCTATTACTCCCTTTCCAAGATGCTCGGTTGAAGACTATTTCTTGCCTTCTTTTTGTGCATGTTCACAGGTTGAGAGGTAGCTTGTTCCCACAGTGTCCTCAAAAGCATTAGCAAGCATACCAAGGTGGTAACTGCTTCATGAATACCTAGATAAGTTGTTAATTTCAACATACTTCTTTCTATATTCTCTTACATTTTATCTTTGGGTGTGTCTTTACCACCTGCCGGATCGGCGGGTAGCGATCTATCTAGCGGGGATCGATTTATCGCATCTAGTCTAGATGTGATAAATCGACTCCTGAGCGCTCTCCCCTCAACTCCTGTACTCCAAAGCTGCGAGGGGTGCAAGCAGAGTTGATGAGAGAGTGGCAGCAGTCGACTCACTGTGGTGAAGACACCACGGTAGGTTGACTGCTGCCACTCCCCAGTCAAAGACACAACGGTAAGTCGATCTAAGTATGTCGACTTCAGCTACGTGTAGGTTGTGTAACTTAGATCTATTTCCTCCCCTCTCCCCCCCCCCCCATGTAGACCAAGGCTTTGCACCTATCCCATATTGAACTCAGTATAAGATTTTTAAGCCATACTGATTTATTTCTGCACTTTTCCTGCATTGGGAAGCTGATTGAGACTATTTGGTGGCTTTCTTCTTACTCTTCACTAAAATCTTGATGGAAACTTCTTTGCCAAATACGACTTTCCAACAAACTGAAAGAATACAGGTGTTGGCTGGTGAGTCTTGCCCACATGCTCAAGGTTTAACTGATCGCCATATTTGGGGTCGGGAAGGAATTTTCCTCCAGGGGAGATTGGCAGAGGCCCTGGAGGTTTTTCTCCTTCCTCTGCAGCATGGGTCACTTGCTGGAGGATTCTCTGCACCTTGAGATCTTTAAACCGCTATTTGAGGACTTCAGTAACTCAGACATAGGTTAGGGGTTTGTTACAGGAGTAGATGGGTGAGATTCTGTGGCCTGCATTGTGCAGGAGGTCAGACTAGATGATCATAATGGTCCCTTCTGACCTCAAGTCTATGAATACATAACATAAGAAACCTAACACATCCTGGCCATGCCCAAGGAAAGCCATTTGGGACAGATTTCTCATAATGTGACTTTCTCTTGCTCATCTTTCAGAGGGAACAATTGCATGAAAATATGTCTGGGAAGAATAACTATCATTCTTTAGAATAGGATTGGATATCATACTTCAGGGGTCTTACCCATGCATTGTCCAACTGAGGGTCATACTGACAACTTGTTCAGAACCACAAGGCAACATCTAATTATAATTGGGCAACAAAAAGACAGAGATGAAATTCTGTGAAGACAGTACAAGATAACATACATGGTTAAATCTACACATAAACCTGATATTTCAAGTGCTTCACAGCCACAAGTGGGGCCAGATTTTCAAAAGTGTTCAGACCCGACAACTTCCATTGTGATGTTCTGGCCAGCTTTTCCGAAGAGCTAAGCACCCAACATGCTGTGATCTTCTGAGAATCCTGTCACTTATTTAAATGCATAAATGGGAGCCTGTAATCTTTTGAAAATTTGGCTCTTAAGAGCTCAAAGTTATTTACAGCTGAGCTGATCCTTGGAGCCTTTTCCTGACTTGTCCACTTGGCCAGGAGTAGGGAGCTGGAGGTTCTTCTTCTTACCTGTGTACTGGTCCATGAGGTAACGACCAGATCTGGAAGCTAAGGTCAGTTTCCTTAAACCACTGCTCAGGGCCAGGAAGTGGGAGAGAGAAACATCTCAATAATCTTTTTAACTTGTTTAAAAGAAAATGGCAAGACTCATTCATGTAGGATTTTAAAAAAAACCTCTTTATTAGAAATAGTTAATTTCATTTAAATCTAGGTTAATGGTATCCTTTTAATACAAGAACATCAGAGACATTGGAAATGTGTGTAAGCACGTAGTATATTCTGTGGAAATTTGTGCCTCACGTTATTGAGGTAAACAGTTTAGTTATACTGCATATTGTAGTCCTTGGGGAATTCTGCAACAAAAAATTAAAAATTTGGCACACAGTATTTTAAAATTACGCAAAATTCTGTGTATTTTATTTGTCAAAATAACACAATATAATCACAGCAGTTCCAATTATTTTTGGTCATTTATTTCAAAATATCTGTCAGCAAGTATGTCCGTAACAATACAGACAACAAAAAAAAAAGATTCAAGAGATGTTTTTTTGAGAAATATATTCCTTACTAGGCATATTAATACAGAACTCTGAGTAATAATTCATTTAAACTACAATACAGAACGGTATTTCCCGTACCCCTCAGAAGCAGTATAAAGGCTTGGGGGAGTCAGGGGTAATGGAGGAGCTGAGGGAGAAGGGAGTAAATTGCTGGGACGGTACCTGGGTGTGAACTTGAAAGGTTGTTGGGTATGGGTGGGAAAAGTATGGTACATGGGATTTTTTTGGGGGGGAGGGATTGTTAGGGATCTTCCCCCATGCAGACCCTGGCTGACCACTAGTCTCTCCCATTCAGTCAGGCACATCTGCCCCTGTCCCCCTGTGTTCCTGCATCCCCATGTGTCCTTGCACCCCTGTCCATGTGTCCCTCCACCCCCCCTCAGACACCCACACCCCCATCCCCATGTGGCCTTGCACCCCCTTCCCCTGTGTGGCTCTGTACCCCCTCCCCTATCCCCATGTGTCTCTGTGCCCCTACCCAGCCACTCCTCTGTCCCGATGTAGCTCTGCACTCCCTCACCCATCACCATGTGGCCCTGCACCTCCCTGCCTCCTGTGGCCCTGTGCCTCCATTCCCATTCATCCCCTGCCGCAGTCTGTCCTCCACCACTGGCCTTTATGAGACCCTGGTTGACCCCCCCAGCATCCCATGCTGTCTGTCTCCCCATAGCCCCTGTCTCCTGACCTGGCATGACGGGGTGTGAAGAAGGCTCTGCAGGCTCTTTCTCTTCCCTTGATGGCTGGAAGTTGTTGCATTCTTTTGCCACAGTGCCCTTGGTGGGCAAAAGGCAGAACTGCAGTAGCATTTCAATGGAAGCTTTTTTCTGTGTAAAAGATTAAAAATATGCACGGCTTATTAATTATGCACGCAGTAGTGCAGAATTCCCACAGGAGTAATATTGCAAGAGCACTAAGTCATCATTCTTCAGGGCATAGGTTGCTCTCTAGCTAGAATTATGAAGAATTGCTCTCCATTGGCATATTACATTATGGAGTGGATGCCTTTGATGCCTCTGCCATTGGCCACTGTTTTAGGCAGAACATTAAACCATGTGAACCATTTGTGACAGAATCCCCAGGGTGCAGCCTGAAACTGTGGAACCGCTCCCCCAAGGTACAGAATGTCATACATTAATGTGTGATGATATTGCAGTTCTGATATTCAGGGTCCCATGATTGCTTGGCCACATAATGTAACTCTAGTTCTCACAGATCTTGTCTCCGCAGTCTAAGGGCTTGTCTACACTGACACTTTACAGTGCTGCAACTTTCTTGCTCGAGGTGCGAAAAAACACCCCCCTGAGCAGAGCAAGTTTCAGCTCTGTAAAGTGCCAGTGTAGACAGTGCACCAGGTGGTAGCTATGATCCTTATGAAGGTGGTTTTTTAGAGCTCTCTCCCAGCGCTTTGCCGCAACTATACAAGCCATGTTAAAGCGTTGCCAGTGTAGACTAGCCTTTAGTTAGATTTCTCTTATACCCTTACGGTAGGGAACATTTCCAAGTATGACCTGATGCATAGTTGTCTTCTGCAGACAGCCTGAATCAGTAACTCTGAGAGATGTGGACTGCTCCAACTAATTTAAATGGGATGTTGATTCTGATGCCTAGTGATGGCAACATGATTATAACCAGAAACTTTCCCCATTGAGTAAATTGGTAGAAATCCATAGCTAATATACTTACTGTTATCTTTGGATGCAACGAGGCAGCTTTCTCTTTTGTTTGTAGGCAGAAACACAAGACACATCCGCCCCAGTGCTAAAAGCCTCAACTACTTCATTTGTGCTAAACCCCAAACTCCTTTTTGGGTGCCAAAACTCCCAACTCCCTCTAACCACCTTCTAAAATCCTCCATCTTTCCCATCAATAATTGTTACAACACACTTGTGTTGTCAATAGAAAACTCTCTTGCATGCTGAAGACTGAAAAACTGAAACCATTTGAGCCATCTGACTATAGTATCAAAATAACAGGGTATACTTTTTGTCCATGCATTACTCATTTCATATTCAGTGAAAGAACTCTTTTGAAATGTTCTGGGAGCTATCACGGGAATCTCAATATGTCATCAAATTTAGCATTGCTGTGCTGCAGTAATTAATGCTAGTGAGGTGGTGGCTCCAGACCTGACATCCATGGTTTTGTGCTGTATGTGGGTCCTGCCTGTGTTTCACTGTTTTATGGTCTTTAAGCTGAAAAGAGAGCAGAGAAGACTATCATTTCTTTCATCCTTAGGAGAACGATGCCTCCGTGAGATTGAAGATTGCTTCCTTGCTAGGTTTGTTATCGAAGACGGCAGGATTTTCTCCAGACTGCATTATGGATGATGTCATTAACACTCTTCAAAATGAGAGTAAGTCACACTTCAGATTTAATTTTAAATCAAGGCAGAATCCTCCAGACTTTGTACATCTAAGGCAGTGGTCTCTAACCTTTTTACGCAAAAGATTACTTTCTGAATTTAAGATCAACCCAGGATCTACCCCACCCCCTTCCTTGAGGCCTTGCCCCACTCACTCCATTCCCCCCTTCCTCCGTTGCTCGCTGTCCCCCAACCTCACTCACTTTCACCGGGCTGGAGCAGGGGGTTGGGGTGCAGGAGTGAGGGGTACAAGGTCTGGGAAGGAGTTTGGATATAGGGGTCATATGGTCACATTGCACCTAATCTTATAGAATCCACTGGACATTTCATGAGTTTTTATTAGTGTCATTTGTGGTTTATAGATCCAAAATCCTTCAGGGATTGTTACACTGATTTGTGACAATCTCATCTGTGGGGTGTGCATTGGCTGAGCGTGGGGCAGGAGGTTGGGGTACAGGAGTTGAGGGATGCAAGCTCTGGGAGGGAGTTTGGGTGCAGGAGAGGGCTCCAGGCTAGTGCAGGGGAGGATGAGGTGTGCGGGCTCTGGGAGGGAGTGTGGTGCAGGAGGGGGGTCAATGGCTGGGGCAGATTGTGGGGGTGAAGGAGAGGGTGAGGGGTGTTGGCTTTGAGAGGGAGTTTGGTGCAGGAGGGAGCTCTGGGCTGGGGCAGGGAATTGGGGTGAAAGAGGGGGGATGAGATGCAGGCTTCGGCTGGGAGGCGCTTACCACAGGCAGCTTCCAGTTGGCGGCGCAGCAGGGCTCAGGCGGAGAGCATGATCAACTGGCAGGGGCTCCAGGATCAACCAGTCAGTCATGATCGACGGGTTGGTGACCACTGATCTGTGGACTGTGGCAAGACTCCTATGTGAACACAAACAACCTAAGTATATGATTGGGGATTATTGCTCAGAGGGAACACTATTTTCTCCCCCCTCTTATTCTCTATTTTTATGACCAGGGGAAAATCCTATCATGACATTCTCAGGGCATTCTCAATTGACAGTCAGTGGGATTTAGGCATGTTTGGAAATTCCATCCCGTGAGCACATCATTTATGTAATACGCGCAGTGGTATATCAGATCTAAGTATGTCGACTTCAGCTACATGTAAGTTGCGTAACTTGGATCTATTTCCTCCTCTCTCCCCCCCCCCCCCCCACGCTTAGACCAGGGCTTTGCACCTATCCCATATTGAACTCAGTATAAGATTTTTAAGCCATACTGATTTATTTCTACACTTTTCCTGCATTGGGAAGCTGATTGAGACTATTTGGTGGCTTTCTTCTTACTCTTCACTAAAATCTTGATGGAAACTTCTTTGCCAAATATGACTTTCCAACAAACTGAAAGAATACAGGTGCTGGCTGGTGAGTCTTGCCCACGTGCTCAGGGTTTAACTGATCGCTATATTTGGGGTTGGGAAGGAATTTTCCTCCAGGGAAGATTGGCAGAGGCCCTGGAGGTTTTTCGCCTTCCTCTGCAGCATGGGTCACTTGTTGGAGGATTCTCTGCACTTTGAGATCTTTAAATCACTATTTGAGGACTTCAGTAACTCAGACATAGGTTAGGGGTTTGTTACAGGAGTGGGTGGGTGAGATTCTGTGGCCTGCATTGTGCAGGAGGTCAGACTAGATGAGCATAATGGTCCCTTCTGACCTTAAGTCTATGAGTCTGAGTTTACTTGCAACGTAGACAGTGAGATCTCTGTAAGCTCACAAAATCAGTAAAGAGATATGAAACCTTTCACTGTTTTGTTTGACAGAGTCCCACCAAGTTCTTGCTCAGCTGCTGGATACTCTGTTGCTGATTGGGACAAAACTCGCAGAGAACCCAGCTGTCAGAATGAGACTGCTAGATGTAGCCTGCAAGGTAATACAGCCTTATTGATGAAGTAAATATGCTTTAAAGGCCAAATTCTGCTCCCAGGTACTCATGTAGCTTGTGTTGAAATCAAAGGAAGTTGCATGCACATATCTGAGAGGAGAGTTTCACTCTAAATTTTAAATATGCATCATTAATGTTACCAGAATTTTTATGATTGGCAATGCAAAAAATCTACGTAACAAAAAGTGTCCAGTACACTGAAACCCTTAAAATCTCTAAAACTGAATTAATGAGACTCTTGCAGCCCCAAAATAGCAGCTACGACCTACCTGTTAAAATCCGTATTCATATCAGTTTTCATACTTTCCACTTACTTGTTCATGTAAAGATTTACAAATGTGGTTAAAAGTTGTTCCTGTTTTCCTGATGGGATTACTGGTGCATGGAGAACCCAGGTGAATAGAACTATCTTAAATTTGGATATGGACATTGTCTTTCTACCTGTCTGCAATTCACCTAGCATCCCAGTGGTTCTACGCAGATCCAGATGCACTTATTTGTAGGCCTGTCCTCAATCCTCTAGACCACAGTTGCCTTTATGTTTGAAAGACAAAGGAAATGAAGGCTCAAAGTTCATAGATAATGTTAGCTGACATTAGTTAGCACATTTGAAGCAGGGGCGGGCGAAACTTTCTGGCCTGAGGGCTGCACCGTGTTTCAGAAATTGTTATGGAGGCTGGTTAGGGGAAGCTGTACCTCTCCAAACAGCCAGAAGTGGCCCGCCCGCCCCAGTTCGCCCCCCCCTCACTTCTTGGCCCCTGACAGGCCCCCCCCACGACTCTTGCCCCATCCACCCCCCGCTGTCTGTCCCCTGACCAGCCCTGGACTCCCCCATGACTGCCCCCCGCTGCCCCATCCACCTCCTTTCTGACTGCCCCAGGACCTCTGCCTCATCCATCACCCCTTCTCCCTGTCCCCTGACTTGCTCCCGGAACCCCTTCCCCCATTCAACCCCCCCATTCCCCACCCTCTGACCACCCCCACCCCTATTACACACCCCCTGCCGACTATGACATCCGCCCAGACTCTCCACTTCCCTGCCTCTATTCACATGCCTCCCCTGCTCCCTGCCTCCTTACCGCGCTGTCGGGAGCACTGGTGGCACGGTTGCACCAGGACAGGCAGCCGCGCTGCCCGTCTGGAGCCAGTCACGCCCTGCGCAGCACAGAGCACCGGGTCAGGCCAGGCTCTACATCTGCGCTGCCCAGGAGCTCGCAGCCCCACTGCCCAGAGCATTGTGCTGATGGCGCAGTGAGCTGAGGCTGCAGGGGAGGGGCCGGGGTCTAGCTGGCCGGGCAGGAGGGTCCCATGGGCCGGCTGTAGTTTGCCCATCTCTGATTTAGGGAGTATTATTTTTGAAGCTTGTGCAGTAAATGTTACCTGACTTCCACACCTGCTACCTCTTTCCCTCAGCACTCATGTCTCACATAAGAGCCTTAGTAAAGATAAAAGAAACAAAGAGCTCTGTGTAAGCTTGAAAGCTTGTCTCTTTCACCAGCAGAAGTTGGTCCAATAAACAATGTTACCCATCTTGTCTCAGGAAAACAGTGTCTGTTTATAGCTGAGATAATCTTGTTGTTAAAGGGAAAAACTATACTGACTCTGTTTGATTTGATCAATAAGCCTTTTGACCATTCTGAATTTGTTACAATTATGTCTGTAACCAAAGTACATTCTGTTCATGGAGTAGCCGCGTTGAATAAAAATCGCAGAATGAATTGCCATGTGAGTTAATAAATTATCCATAATTACCTATTTCCCTTTTGGTATTTTAATGAAAAAATTATCTGTGTCAGTGAGTCACTCTTCTTTAAATTTAATTTTAAAATATGCTGCTTATCCTTGGTTTATGATCAAGCCTCTAGTAAAGTGTTAGAGGAGGAGAATATATAAGAAGAAATTGTATTATACTAAAAGATCTTTAAAACGCTCTTTTGGGAGGGATTTAATAGTGTATGTTTCATTGATTTCAGTCTCAATCTGTTGTGGGACAGGAATTCTTGTTAGGACTACTAAATTTAAGGGTATCTTTTAAGATACTGAAGTCATACAAACTCTGAGACAGTTTTGGTATGAGCACAAGACTGGGAACTAGGAACTCTTGAATTCCGACTTTGATACTGTTATTCTTAACTGTAAAATGGGGAGGATGGTTGTAAGTGCCAAATATCCTTGCTGCATGAGCAGTTACTCATTTTGTGTGTGCTGCTTAGGTGTGCAATATTTTGCCTAAATTACATCTGCAACTGTTTTTGAAAATAATGCCTCATGAGACAGCTTATTTTAATTTGTTGCCGAAAAAGCAGTTTTCTATGGAGAGAACTGTAATGTGTGTGTAAAATTTCTGATTAAACTTCTTCATGAAATTGTTATTCTGTAGGATTGATAATGTATAGAATAAAGTAAGTATCAAATATTTGAGGAAAGCTACTATTGGATTTTTTCCCTGAAAACTGTTTTAACTTTAAAACAAAACACAAACTTTTGGGAGACTTCATCTTACATGAAATAGTTTGCTGCTTGAAAGGAAAAAATACCAAGAAAAACATTTCTTATTCTATTCCATTACACAGTATCTGACGGACTCATCCCATGGTGTCAGAAACAAGTGCCTCCAGCTGATTGGCTATCTTGGATCTGTGGAAAAAGGGGCCACAAAAGAAGCTGAAAGCCTGGCTGCCAAAGATGTCCAGAAGATAATAGGGGACCACTTTAATGACCAGGACCCTCGTGTTAGGACTGCAGCTATAAAAGCTATGGTAAATGCTGCTGCACACTTAAATGTATTAGGAGTAACTCAAGAAAATTTGTAAGTGGTTGTAAATTGAGTCAGAAAAATTCAAACAGGAGGGTGATTTATTAAGTCATTGTGGTTAATGTGAAAATGAAAGTTACCCAAGTTTCAATTAAATTGCCCTTAAACTAGTGTGAGGAGAATATCCAGATTCTTGTACAATAGTTTAGTAGAGGATAAAAATATATTTTGGAAGTTTATCATTTTATAACATTTTATCATTTTATAGATTCATAGACTCTAGACTCTAGGACTGGAAGGGACCTCGAGAGGTCATCGAGTCCAGTCCCCTGCCCTCATGGCAGGACCAAATACTGTCTAGACCATCCTTGATAGACATTTACTAACTCGTCTTAAATAGCTCCAGAGATGGAGATTCCACAACCTCTACAATATTCCATGTTTAACTACCCTGACAGTTAGGAACTTTTTCTATGTCAACCTAAATCTCCTTTGCTGCAGTTTAAGCCCATTGCTTCTTGTTACTATTATTAGAGCTAAGGTGAACAAGTTTTCTCCCCTCCTCCTGATAACACCCTAGATACCTGAAAACTGCTATCATGTCCCCTCTCATCCTCTCTTTTCCAAACTAAACAAACCCAATTCTTTCAGCCTTCCTGCATAGTCATGTTCATCAAGACCTTTAATCATTCTTAGTTGCTCTTCTCTGACCCTCCTCCAATTGCTCCACATCTTTCTTGAAATGCGTGCCAGAACTGGACACAAAATACTCCATTAGCCTAATCAGCGCAGATAGGCGAAGAATGAAACTTCTCGTGTTTTTTACAACAACCACGCCTGTTTAATGCATCCAG